>NW_014577233.1:247950-253280 GCF_000485595.1 Priapulus caudatus
AAGCATGGCAGAGGGAACAATGCTAGATGGAAGCATGGCAGAGGGAACAATGCTAGATGAAAGCATGGCAGAGGGAACAATGCTAGATGGAAGCATGGCAGAGGGAACAATGCTAGATGGAAGCATGACATAGGGAGCAATACTAGATGGAAGCATGACATAGGGAACAATGCTAGATGAAAGCATGATAGAGGAAACAAAAAAAATAATTCGACATATATAAGATCACCAATATTGTATGGAGTGACGATAGAAGGAGCAATGATATATAGAGCCAAATATAATAGTATTTGATAGATTGAGTAATAATATAAGCAACGATGGACGAACGTTATTAGTATAGGGTACTAATGTAGCACAAACCATTTTAGCCAGGGAGAACACAGGTAACACGCTCTTATCATGAACACCGATATAGCAAATCACGAACAATAACGAACAAAACGCAAGAGTGCTTTGAAATAATATTACCAATGTAGTATTTTTAAATAATCTTTTGCATTTTTTACAAAAATTCTAGTACGAGTCAAAAGCATGAGTTTCCATAACAGCGTTACAAAATCGTAATTATATATGCCATGTTGTTCACTGCTAGCTGTGCGCGGGGAGACGCGAATCTCCGTCCACTCAGCTCCGTAGTAACACAGACCCAACTCTTAGACAGAAACCAAGATCGGCCAGCAACTACACGCTGCGTTTACCGTGTGTGTTTTTTATACAACAACTCAAAGTGTGCTCCGACTATCTCCGCTCACAATGCTGCTTGTGATGTACACGACGGCAAAGTGCCACCCGCGGAGCCACCACCAGCAGCCATGGCGCTACCACAGATAACCGTAGTGCCACACTGACACCCGTGAAACCAAAGATGCTAGTGGTAGCATTATATTGGAACTGTGGTGTCACCACCGGCACCCATGACGTCAGCACCAGCAACTGTGGCACCACCACCAGAAACCGTGTCGTCATCATCTACACCTGTAGAGCCAGTATCTGCACCTGTGATGCCCAAGATGTATTACCGGTTCGCTCGAGGTGATGCCACGCTATGTCCGCTCACGGTCTGCCCGACACGCGACGAGACGCCGTGTTGCGGTGGCCCCACGAGTGACTCTAGGTGGTGCTTTGTGTAAGTTAGGTCTGGTAAGGCTATATATATATATACAGTCTAGCAAAAGCAAACTATCACGCCAGGCAAACAGAGAGAGATAGAGAGAGAGCCTATTCAATTTAATACCGTTGTTTGCCCCCAGAATGCACTACTGGGTGGTTGTCCGGCCACCAGGTGGCGTTCAAAAACTTACTATACTTTAAGGAACAACAACAACAACAACTCCTCAGGTCCTGGTAAATATGTCTACGTCGTGTGGCGCCCTCTGGCATGCGCAAACGACAGTCGCTCAACAACAGATGTGCATCAATCGATGCAAACGAAGCACTCCCCGCTGCGGTGACAGCTTCCTCGCACCACCAGAGGGGGTAGCATCTGCATTTGGCGGCCATATTGACCACTACCTCCGGACTGTAGAAAAGCGTATTCCAGACATATGCATTTCGACAATAACTGAGCCTGCGTGCAAACCGTTACCTTCCTTCCACCTTTCTAAAAGGTGGGCACAATGTGTATATAATGTACAAAATATAAGCGGCATTTTCGACTCTCGCGCGCCCCCACCCCTCCCCTCCCCCTTCCTCGGGCTACCTGTCAGCGACGTTGCCGTGGCGACGCCACCTCGGTTCTCTGTCTCCCGCGCGGTTTCTGGCGATCGTTTCTCAAAACCGTCCAAAAAATCGCAAATCGCGGGTGCGTTTGCACGAGAGAAGAGCAGCTAGCAGGGGTCGCCGGCACCACGTTCGTCCGGAAGCAGTGGCAGGCGAACACAAACTGTCCCTTATATACACGGTGGCTGGTGCAGTGCTACAGGCGGCGCTCAAAGTTCTCTTCCCAGGTTACTGTCTCCTCTTGATATAGCGTTGTGTACTATTCGCTCCTTCATGGCGCCCTCTTCATTGTAATGCTTGCACAATACACAACGATACCCCTCACACAAACGTAGTGTAGTCAGCTCAGCTATACCCAGCCACACCTGTATTCAAGCGAGTGAGCTATGCCCAGTCAAAGATACAGCCAAGTTAGCTCTAGTAGACATACCGACGTAGACAGACATACGCATATGCCTTTGTCACCAACCTAGACAGCGATGTCTATGCATTACCCACGGACATTGCTATCTAGTGTTTGCTGGACCGCCACTGCTAGA
Source organism: Priapulus caudatus (assembly GCF_000485595.1). Lineage (NCBI taxonomy): Eukaryota > Metazoa > Priapulida > Priapulimorpha > Priapulimorphida > Priapulidae > Priapulus > Priapulus caudatus. The sequence continues at coordinate 250,212 of NW_014577233.1, forward strand.
TTGCATCGCATAGCTATGGCTAAGCACACTTGTAGCCAAGTAACTCCAGCTGAACGGAGTTGTAGCACAGCTAGCTATAACCAGATATAGCTCTAGCGACAGTCTGGTCAGCTATGTCTAAAATGGCCCTTACAGTAGCATCATTTAGCCAGCATAGCTAGAGCTAGCCAGACGACACCTAGCTGTGTACTCACTCGCTCACATACCATATCCACTGCTGGACACGCGCCAATGTTACTTGCTGCGTGTCACTAACGGTTGGCGTCCACTAACACTGAACGGTTGGGACTGGTGGATGCAGGATGGCACATATATATATATATATATTACTGCCTCCATACCGTACCAAGGAATCCCATTCACCCATCGCACTTGCTGTATGTAACGTAGGAAGCTGTTGGAACCTCAGACAATGAACAAGGACAGGTGTGCTATGTACATCGAAGGCAGCTGTTATGAAAGAGTGCACGTTACAAAGGAGACACCGCCAAGGAGGACGTCGTTACCAAGGATCACCACGTTACCAAGGATGATCATGATACCAAAGATGACCATGTTAGCAAGGAGGATACTGTTGCCAAGTATGACCATGTTACCAAGTATGACCCTGTCACCAAGGATGACCATGTGACCAAGAAGGATATTGTAACCAATGAATACTACATGCTATCGAGAAGACAGCTATTACATAGGAGTCTGCTATCAAGGAAGCGTCACCATGGAGATGTTATTACGTCAGGTACCATGGCCTTTGCTATCACGAAACACTGATGTCAAGTGCAAAAGGACGCTGAATTACTGGAAGAAATGCTACACATGATCGAAGGCTTACATAAACAACCCTTTAGCTTTGACACGGGAATTGGCTGACGCTGCATAGTGAATGTTGGTGTTTATACGGTAACATTATAGTAGAACAATGGATGTACAAGTACATTGCTGGCTGCCTGTGGCTTTAACATTATACTGAAGCAGCACGGGGTGACTACGTGGTCATTGGACATTAGAGTATCGGTAGTGAAGGGAACTGGCGTTACCATAGTGAAAACTGCGGACACCATTTACCGTGTGACTTGTACCGGCAGAGCGCAGTAATGGCCAGTCAAGTGACTGGACCGACGGCGGTTACCGATGGAAGTTTCGGTGACAACAACGTAACGTTTCTCAACATGCTTGACCTCCGAAAGCCAAGATGAAACCAGGTACGCATGTGCATCTGTGAATGACGCGTGTTTGTGGATGGCACCGTCCATCTAAACGTGTGAGCACAAGGCAGTGGTGTGCAATCTCAGTTCGACTGGATGTGCCAACTGGGTTTCATGAGACAAGTTCAGGGAAGATAGGGGTGTGGGGATGGAGAAGGGGTTTAGAATCAGGGAAGATGGGGAAATGATTCGCCCTTGGTCATTAATGCCAAGTCTCACTGCCAGGGTGTTTATCATGGCATCTACGGAAGCGAGGAGGGCAGGTGGGGACACACGTCAAATGTTAAAATGCAAAAACAGCTATCCGGCATTTCAGTGCATTTTATTTCTCGACCTAAAATTCCAAATCAAAATGGGTTTACCACGCACGGACACAATCCAGCACTGAGCAGAAGAAAAAAAAACGTATAAAACTTCACCAACATGCAGTTGGTTTCGTGAACGAGCGGGGAAAAACTTACGAAGAAAAAAGAAGCGAAAATTTCCCCTTATCCACTGGATGCAATGACCTGGACTCACCCCTCAACTGCAAACACCACTTACTGTTAAAAATAAACAAAAACATCATCTCTGCCCGACTCCGAATTCGATCGTCTTCTTCCAAACACCACTCTGTGTTTTGAGAGAGCGCCCCTTCAGGCAACCATTATAACTTGTTTGCAGTAGCACAGTCCGGCCATTGCACAGACTGATCGGGGCAACTAATACTTTGCGATTTCATGCACCAAACTTTTGCTACAAGGATCGCCTATTTTACAGCAAATGAGAAATGAGATGAAGGTAAGTGTGGTTACAGTGTGGGAATAGAATCCGAATCAAAACCAACCCATAGATGCTGGAGACGAGAGTGCCTACTGATCAGACACTTCCGAAATTCCGAAAATCGGTACGCACGCGTCGCAAAGTCAGCCGGGTTCATTTGGGAAGCTGTATAAGCGAGCGGGTCGGCAAATTGCTGAAAAGCCACTAGTCTCTGTCCCTGAGCTGTGCAGTGTGCCGTAGGGCAGAGCAGTGTGGGAGTCAGAGAGCTGTCTGCTTGTTGATGGAGGCAACGTTGAGAATTATAGCTCCCATAGCCAGAGCTGGGAATGTGAAGCTAACTGAAAGCCTGAGCACCCACGTATGCACTGATGCACCCATGCACACACCAATAGCCTGCACTCACTCACACACTGATGATTGTATATGTACTCACTCACACACTGATGATTGTATATGCACTCACTCACACACTGATGATTGATCACAGCGTTGAAAGCAAGCATCTACGCATAACAGATAGCCACAAGAACCGTCGACTTGGGATTTACCTGGCTTCATTTCACGAAATAGTTAATAGTCCTTAATAATTCACTCACTCTGCCATATCTCTCTCTTTCTCTCCCGCACTCTCTGTCACTCTCTTTTTCTCGCACTCTCTCTACCTCCCTCTTTCTAGCACTCTCTCTCCCTCCATCTTTCTAGCACTCTCTCTCCCTTCCACTTTCTCACACTCTCTCGCCTCCCTCTTTCTCGCACTCTCTCTCCTTCCCTCTTTCTTGCACTCTCTCCCCCTCCCTCTTTCTCGCACTCTCTCTCTCCTTCCCTCTTTCTCACACTCTCTCCCCTCCCTATTTCTCGAAGTCTCTCCCCCCTCTTTCCCGCACGCTCTCTCACTCCCTCTTTCTCGCACTCTCTCTCTCCTTCCCTCTTTCTCACACTCTCTCCCCTCCCTATTTCTCGAAGTCTCTCCCCCCTTTTTCCCGCACGCTCTCTCACTCCCTCTTTCTCGCACTCTCTCTCTCCTTCCCTCTTTCTCACACTCTCTCCCCTCCCTATTTCTCGAAGTCTCTCCCCCCTTTTTCCCGCACGCTCTCTCACTCCC
>NW_014577233.1:258884-270955 GCF_000485595.1 Priapulus caudatus
AATCGACCGAGAGATGGGCGCACGACGCCATTGTAATAATAGTGCCATTAACGTTGGCGAATCAATCAATACTGCTAGTCCTAGTTTCCACACGCTGCCGTGAAAACCGATAGCTCGTTAATTAGTTAGCTGACAAATTAATTCGGAAAATCACGACTTGGGTTAATTTATCTCCTCCGTGCAGGGTGGAGGCTGCGACAGCTACGCGAGATATTCACGCAGGCACGCGCACGCACGCACGCACGCATGCACGCACGCACTCATACACAGACGCACGCACGCACGAACACAACCTGCTACAATACAGTCTCGCCCTCTCTCTCTCTCTCACACACGCGCGCATACGCACACGCACGTACACACGCACGCACACGCACGCACACATATACACACTGGCTGCTACACTCAGAGTCCCGCTAAGCGAAACGGTTGTTATAACCTCGCACAAAACAAGCGGAAACCAATGAAAATGATCTACAGCATTGAAAACAGGGTTCGTTAACATTAAAGCTAAAACAATTTTTTTTCAGCAGGACTCAATGAGACCGTGACCGTTTTTCCTGACTGTGGGATTCTAGCACAAATATAATCTGTGTGCTTCCATCAACAATCAACGATCGGTGAACAAACGCTTGCGTGACGCAATGATCAATCTCAATTACTTTTCCGGACTTTCCAGACGCGGAAAATGACAATTTAAAAATCCAGGACTTTCCCTGATTTTTCAGGATCTTTACTATCTGTTTACTATTTTTTACCATTTTTTTTTACTAACCCTGGAGACAGAGCTTCTGTTACAGTAGTGAGACATGAGTCAAGCCTCAGTTACAGTGGTGAGACATTGAGTCAAGCCTCAGTTACAGTAGTGAGACATGAGTCAAGCCTCAGTTACAGTGGTGAGACATTGAGTCAAGCCTCAGGTACAGTAGTGAGAGCATGAGTCCAAGCCTTCAGTTACAGTGTGAGACATTGAGTCAAGCCCAGGTACAGTACGTGAGACATCGAGTCAAACCTCAGTTTACGTTGAGACCATGGTCAAACCTCAGTTACGGCAGTAGTGAGACATGGAGTCAAGCTCAGTACAGTGTGATACATCGATCAAGCCTCAGGTTACAGTAGTGAGGACATGAGTCAAAGGCCTAGCTTAACAGTAGTGAGATATGAGTCCAGGCCTCAGTTACAGCACGTGGACATGATCAAGCCCAGTTACAGTAGTGCAGACATGAGTCAAGCCTCAGTTACAGTGGTGAGACATTGAGTCAAGCCTCAGTTACAGTAGTGAGACATGAGTCAAGCCTCAGTTACAGTGAGACATGAGTCAAACCTCAGTTACAGTATAGACAATGAAGTCAAGGGCCTCAGTTACAGTAGTGAGACATGAGTCAAGCCTCAGTTACAGTAGTGAGACATGAGTCAAGCCTCAGTTACAGTAGTGAGACATGAGTCAAGCGTCAGTTACAGTATAGTGTGACACGAATCAGGCCTCAGTTACATCAGTGAAACATGAGTCAAGTCTCAGTTACAAGAACGAGACACGAGACAAACTTTACCTACAATAATGAAACATCAGACCACGACTTGGCTACAGCACACCCAGCACTATGGGTGCTACTATCAGGAGTGAATAATAATAGATCTATCTAATATATCTATTATATATATATATCCTATCTAATATAATCTATTATTATTCACTCCTGGTGCTATCATATAGTGGGCAAGGAGAAAGCGAGCGAGATAGCATGCTTACAACTTAGAAGGGCGCAGCACTGCCAGCAATCTTCTAAGCCCCGGTGGTCTCGTGAGCACTCAATTTGCACGCGAACTAATCCGATCATCGCAAATTCTATTGTCTGCCACTCGAATGGAACAATTATCGAAAAATTTAATTATTTGTAATTAGTATTGTTACCAGCTCCACTCGCCGGGAGCGCGGCCAACCTCATTTGCATAATACAGAAATGTCAAGGATCGCCCAACGTAAACCTAAGTCGCACTTTTTGTGAGCGGCTGCGAAGCGGGTGGGCGTTAGCTCCTAACCATGGGCCGTGAACCACACGCTGTCTATGTCCACCCCGCGTCGCTACGTCATGTTACCGCGAGGGTCGCCTGTGACTATGCGAACTTGACAAGCGAAATCGGCACTACTACGGGACTGCTTCCGATTACTCGTAACTCCGTAACTCCTATACGAAGCCATAGGCGTCTGCTGGTGTGTGCGTGCCTCAGCGCGCGCGCGTGTGTGTCTGTGTGCGCGCGTGCGTGCGCGCGCGCGTGTGTGTGTGTGTGTGTGTGTGCGCGCGCGCGCGTTGAGTGAGTGCGTGGGTGTGTGCATGGGTGCAGGCAGTGAGTACTGCTATTTTGCTACACAGCAGGCACGAGAAGGTACACATTCAGACGCCACATCGAACATCAACACATCATCCACGTATAGATATCACGTAGATCCGCATTGAGAGCGTGCGAATACAGGAAACAGCATCTCGCAGTCGGTTTATCGTGCGAAATGGACGGATCAGCGCACACTGGGGACCATCGAGATGGCTAAGACCGTGAAGTCAACGATCTATTCTGGGGCGATACACAGACAGCTGATGGATCGCGCTAAATAATGGAGACGTGAGGCGGATGCTGAACCTGATACTTATCCTAATGCTGATAATAATGATGCTGATGACGATACTAAAGGTGATAATAATGATGATGATGACGACGACGACGACGACGATGATGACGATGATGATGATAATGATGACGATGATAATGATGATGATGACGATGATGATGATGACGATGACGATGATAATGATAATTATCATGCTGTTGCTGCTGCGACTAGTTGCTAATTTAGCTCATACTACCGGTGCTACTATTACATCTGCTGCTGCCAACGCCGACGACAATTTTGAAATTAAACAGCTCTACCCCCTGAAAGTGACTACGACACAGCACATTCACGGTCGCGAATGCCACATGATCGTCACACGAACTTCCACGACATCAAGAGTACATAATAGAGACTATTAACTCTATTATTAGAGATTTGTATCTCTATTATGTACTCTTGATGACATCCTCGCGTACCGTACAGTAGTAATACAACGCATTCGCTGACAGAGCAGCTCAGAGGAACAGAGAGCCTTTGCCGTCTTCAAAGAGAAAGCCACATCACACACGGATGGCCGGCTACCATACCCTGCAGCCTGTTTACCGTTTCCAGACGATAGACACCGGAACACGGCCAGAAACGAGTATGGGCGGAGTTGCGACTCAAGACGCATACCCTAGACTGCTGGTCGGACACTAAACCGCTGGTCGGACACTAAACCGCTGGTCGGACAAGCGGGCACGTACGACCCGTATCCTGGCGAGACAAGTTACAGTCGGCTAAACACCTGGCGGAAATATCACTGTGCAGAGATCCATAGACAAATAACCAGGGGCCCGTAGTTGTCAACGCTATTATCGTAACATTAATATTAGTCGTAAGTGCTATCTTAGCATTAACATTAGTATTAACTTTACGATGTTTCTGACAATGACCACAAGCATGCGCGCTAGCTCGCTTTTTGAAAGGCTAGACATGAATAGTCCACACGGAAGATCACTGAAAGAAGATCACACACGGGGTAAAAGTGCTGAAGAGTACAGACGAGAAGCCTGTCCTGTCTTTCTGTGTCTCTCGATTAGAATTTGACACGTTCACATTTCTCTTTCTCAGCCCTTTCATTTTCCCCACTACTCTCATTCCAACTTTATATATAAGCACCCCCCCCCCCCAATTCTCTCACACTCGTGTCTCTCCACCCCGTTCCTGTTTTGTCCCACTCGCAGCCTCCTCCTCCTCTTCCTCCTCATCATCATCATTCTCCTCCTCTATAAGCCCCACACGCCACGCGTCGCCAAACCTCGCGAGTTTGCGTGAGCACGATTGTCACGGGGCACCAGTTTCCGACGAGAACGCTGTGCCACCTGCTTAGAAGCTGGGTCACCTGCCTGGAAGCTGTGTCACCTGTCTGGAAGCTGTGTCACCTGCTTAGAAGCTGTGTCACCTGTTTAGAAGCTGTGTCCCAGTCTGGAAGCTGTGTCACCTGTCTGGAAGCTGTGTCACCTGTCTGGAAGCTGTGTCACCTGCTTAGAAGCTGTGTCACCTGTCTGGAAGCTATGTCACCTGTCTGGAAGCTGTGTCACCTGTCTGGAAGCTGTGTCACCTGTCTGGAAGCTGTGTCACCTGTCTGGTAGCTGTGTCACCTGCCTGTATCCCGGGGCATCCAGCACCGCCTGCTGCCAGTAGCTAATGAGCTTGCTGTTTAGCGCTTAATTAGTCTCCCGATAGGGGCCCCACCCTACAGGGGGAGATGGCCACCGACAGTTGTGGCTACGGTGCACTGAACGTGTGCGTGGATCTGCTCGAAGGTGGACACATCCGCGTGGTGAAGGCTCGAGATCAGCACGACAATCACGCGCACAGAAGCTCGTTAAGCAAACTTGCTGCCGTGCATATTAATAAGTGAACGTCACCTGATGCTTAGCGATGGTGTATGCAGAGGGCATTCCAGGACGGGGGGAGGGGAGATGGGAAATAGCTCGTCCATGTGTCAGCTGAGTTTATCCTACGCCCCACCACTGCATGGAAATTTCGATGGCCAATTCGATTACACAGTACAATGCGGCCGAGAGTATAAGTGGAGGGATGCGGGATGTGGTGCAGGCAAGGGCAAGGGTCAGAGGAGGCCACAATCCCTCCTCATGCAGGGAAGCTGAGATTGTAGAATGGCTTCGTCTCACAAAGGACGTACATTTCACATTGCGTTCCCGCGCGCCCGACTGTTGCTGCCGCCCCCGCCGCCGAAATCTCTCACAGCACTGCGGCTTACTGCATTCATTTTTCATTGAGGGGCGAAAAAAAAGCTGCGAGTTTTTCTGCTACGGTAAACAAATATAGTGCGCTTTCACTTGGAAGCTGCGAGGGGGAGGATGATAATGTTTTTCTCGCTGCCGCGCCGCGTCACCGCTCGAGGAGTCAAACCTCACTCTATTCATCATCGCGCGACCTTGCTTTATTTTTATTCGGCGATGTTTCGATTCTGCACGCTCGCACGTGTCTTACGTTCGCTCCCTCCCTCCCTCCCTCCCGTCCTTTTTTGAAGGGGTCTTTTTACAAACTCAGCATGGTGTCTACATGCTCGGGTGTGCTTGTGTGGAGATAACTTTTATGTTGAATGTTTGTTTTGCTTGGTACATATAATGTATATTGCCTACAGATTTATATAATGTACAGTGATACAATTTGTAAAAAAGAAAGAAAGAAAAAATAATATAAAAAATAATTTGAGTCGGCCCCTTTTTGGCGGGTCGGTCGGGTGATGGCAAACAAACAATATTTTTATTATGGCCTGAGGTTTCTTAACCCTAAGCTCTAGCCTCTAACCTTAGGCCTCATACCCCCTCACTCTGATGAAACATGAGCGTAACAATAGAGCGTAGTTACTTACACTGGACGTAGAGGGCGCGTCAGTCACCTCCAGCCCGCGTTGTGCTCGAGAGTAATAAAACCTAACCCTAACCTCCCAATCTCTTAACCTTAGCCTCTAACCTTAGACCTCATCCCCCCTCACTCCGATGAAACATGAGCGTAACAATAGAGCGTAGTTACTTACACTGGACGTAGAGGGCGCGTCATCTCCAGCCCGCGTTGTGCTCGGGAGACCCTGACGCCGAACGCTCGCCGAGCGCGGGCCCGACCGTATGTAACTCACGACACACGTTATAATGGCTAACGACAATGCTAGCGCCACGACGACGACGACGACCGTGGCCTCACGTGACACTGCAACAGAAACAAGCGAGCAGGTGTTATAAAAGATTAGCGAGAATCGTCACTCGACCGCCGACAGTGTGCGTCGTTGTTGTTGTCATGGGTGCCACGATGACAGTCATTATCGTGACAATAAACATCGTCGGCGTCGTTACTATCATTACTGGTGCTATCATCATTATCAGCAGCAGCCTGTAATCAGATACCAACAACCAAGAAATGAATAATTATACATGCTCCCCGGGTTTTCGCTACGAATGCGCGTCGAACGGTCTTAACGCTGTGGTCAGGTGAATGTAAACGTTAGTAATTTATAATTAATAATTAATAGTAGCTAATTTACTGGACGCCATCATCACATATGCGCAGAGAATTGAAAATATGTCAAAGAGGTCTTGGCTCATGCCTGCCACCACTTTCCTTTCATTATGTATCCTATTCAGATTTCATATGCCAGATCGTGTTATGTTCGCCATTTGGCTTCTTTGTTTTGTTGAAGCAGCATCCGTTCTTCAACTGCAGCACGCATCAATAGGGGGCACTGCAGTCGACGCAGACGCCTATTGAACATGCACAGTGATGCAAGTATAATTTCTAAATCCGCGTTTCATCACGAAGTTTCTGACAACCAAGATCACAGATTCGCAAGACAACATCTTGGACACGGAACAATCACCCCTCACACAAACACACGCACAGGAGTGCACATAAGAAAAAGAGCTGAATTCACATGCTCCTTAATCCATAACCCACTAATAAGCAAATTGATATAACAGTCAGGAAAACCAGAGCGCACTGCCCATCTCTTAAATATGTAAACAACACCGCATTTGAATGGGATGGACTAGGATGACACATGCCCTTGATCATGTACGTGACAAACCGACCTCAATGACAAAGTGGCTGAAGCCTCGACTGACACAGACGAAGTTGCCGTCCCAATTAAACCCCGTCGCTACTGCATTCCTCCCTCATTCACTTGTTACAGATGGCGCTGTGAGCTCTTCCTGTTGAGCATTGTCTATCATCGTCTGGCAAGCGTTCGATAATTTACTCAACGCACAACCGACGGCGATATCAAAATACGACAAGCACGTATGCGAATTATAGAGAGATGTCGAGACCGATGGACAGAATGGCATGCAGACAGATCGACATACACATAGACAGACGTAGAGATTAGCAGACAGACAAGCAAACTGCGGCTAAACGCGCAGGACAAAACACCTGATAACGATTGGGGAAGGACGACAGCTCATTTGCCAGCCTCAATAACTCCCCCTCCCTCGAATGCCGCTATACTTGCGCCTGCAGTTCCGTTGCCGCAGGATCACATGCCCCCAAGGAAAACACAGCGACGGTAGGGGGATCAAACTGACGCCGAGATCTCCCCTAACGACGACGACGACGACGTCACAGCGCTTATGAGACGGCCCCCGCGAGACGAAAGCTCACAAGACGCCCCCTGGCATCATGGAATTTTTTGTCTGCCTACCGTACGTGTCCGAGGATAACATCTGTGTGTGTGTGTGTGCCGTGCGCGCACGCGAGACGCACCGAACACGCAGGCGGATGCACACACGAACGCACGCACGCACGCACGCACGTCCCCCCCCCACACACACACACACAGATGTTATCCTCGGACACGTACGGTAGGCAGACAAAAAATTCCGCTCACGTACTGAGTACGCGCGGTTTTCCGCTCGCACCCGCCCAGCGTCAAAACTCGTATTCTAATCGCAAAAACACCTCGCCCGTCCGCCGGCTGTGATCTTCTCGCTTTCTGTCTGTCTCTGCTCTCTCTCTCTCTCTCTCTCTCTCTCTCTCTCTCTCTCTCTCTCTCTCTCTCTCTCTCTCTCTCTCTCTCTCTCTCTCTCTCACTCACTCACTCCGGCTCTCGCCACAAGAAGGACATTCCTCTGGTGGACGCTCAGACGTCCGGCCGCTGCCACTTCCGGCAGCAGCTGCCAGTATTCGGCCATTGGCCTGGCGACCCTGCGACGTATCGCTACATCTCTGTGTCGTGCTGTCTTCTCCCTCTTTCCCTCTCTTAGCTCTCTATCTATCTTCTACTTGCACGCTGCCAATGCCACACTGAACACACGCACCAGAGGGCGCCTGCTGCCTGCATGACTATCATGCAGGATCGGGATACGCAGGAACGGAATCGCAGGTTAAACGCAGAGGGCAGGGGTGAGGGTGTCTGTAACAACGGACAGTGTGACATTTCCCACTGTAGGAGTGGGTGATGAGATATGAGCCACCACCCAGCCACCCTCACCCAGCCACAGTGCCACCACCCCGGATAGACTGCACCAGGGCGTCAAGTGACAAGTGACGCTCAAAAAATAGGAAAATAGGAATTTTGGTGAGAAAATATATGTTAAATAGGAATATTTTTTTGCGTTAGATGGCCTCCCAACACCTCTACAGCCATCCCGATCCACCACAAATGGTTTTATTAATATATATATTTGGAGTTACATCACATGCGAACAATATTTTGAGGGTTTAATAAGAAATGCATGTTAAAATTGATAAGCAGTTTATAGATGCATAAGCACCCATACATGTAGACTACTCCAAAATAGTAGTGATAATGATTAAAAATAAAGACTAGACATACACATGATATAAGATTATTAAGAAATTGTGCAAAGTAGGCCTACATAGGTAGTTGCATATGCATGTACTCCCTTTAATTATGTTTACAAATTTATGACGTACATGTATAACATACTACATCCAACTGAGGAACAACTTTACTGAAATAAAATCTGTGATAGTAAAGAGTATTACATTAATTTAAAATAAGGGGGGGGGTCTGGGGGACCTTCCCCCAGGAAATTTTAAAAATTGGGTCACCTGAAATGTAAATTCCTGCATTCTGAGAAGGATACATACAATTTTGGATTCAGAAAGATGAAAAGCCCTCAAAAATAGGAAAAAGTAGGAATTTGTCCAGAAAATAGGAGAAAATAGGAATTGCCCCGAAAATAGGAAAAAATAGGGAAAAAATAGGAACTTGACGTCCTGCTGCACTCTCGTGGTGATAGGGTTAAGCTACATACGCAGCACGCCGGGCCGCAAAATTTTTTTCCCCAAACGGTATAACATAGGAAGGATTTAGGCGCCTTCTGATTGGCTGGAATTTGGCAAGATGTCAGCCTCCATGACTTGTAGCCAAAATCCCCAATTATATATCTACCAAAAACTTTCCCGAACTTTCTGTAATTAAGTTAGGTTAAAGTAGTTTTTAGTATGTTTTCTTTAAAACAACATGGGTGTGAGTGAATTAACAGCCCAAATCATCATGCCCGTTTATTTGCTGATTTGCTTGACTGAAGAAACCTTACAAGACAATAGCAAGACAAACGCCGTTTGATAAATGTGTTGTTTGGTTATGACGCGCTAGATAAGTATAAGTTTCTGATGTATTTCCATGAAAGAGCACATATTTTACTCATTATTATAACATATAAGTAATTTACTATATATTGCAATTCTTTGTGGCAAATGTGTTATTTTCATCTTAATCTTAAGTTATGAGAGGTCTAGGAGACTAGGCTTATACTTATACTTAAGTTATAGCTGCCGAATTTCTGTTTCATGTTTCGTGCCGTGGTCTCGATTAGTCTTAGCGTCAGCTTGACCTCAGGGTTAAACACTAGCTACTAGTAATACTAACTACTAGCCGTCCAACGAGTACGAGCTACGTACATAGCTGCTAGTTACTGTCGTAGCCCTCAGTACTAGTACTGGTCGTTGCTCTAGTAAGTACTGTCGTAGCCCTTCGCTCCTTCCTCCTGGACGAAGCAGCTCGAGTGCGTGTATCGTAACGTATGTAGTTTACCGAGAGCCCAGACCCTCTCTACTTAAGATTGAGATGAAAATAACACATTGCAGAAAGATTTGCAATCATAGTGATATTATATTTTATAGTTAATGAGAAAATATACGTTTTTCATGAAACAAATTATTTCAAAGGCGTTTTGTTCTCTTGTCAAAAGGCAAGCAAATGAAGCAGCAATCAGAAGGCGCTCATTCTTCGCTATGTCTTATACGTTGGGGAAAAAATTCCTCGCGCGGGGCCAGCCAGACCCTCTCGCACGCCCGCCGCACGCACGCGCGACCGGTGGCGCCCTCGCTGTCTGCAATCCCAGTCCCGCCAAGCAATGGCCAGCGTCGTCACGGACCGCCAGTGAACGCAACTGCAACTGCGCAGAGGCAGCTAGGGCGAGGGGACATCGGCATCTGCAGCCGACAACCGTGCCGATTAGACGTGGCTTGCGTGTATGGTCACGGCAGCCGCGGACGGCCCTGTCGTCGCCGATAGCGGCGCGCGCGGGCGCGCGGCCAGGCGACAAGACCAATCTCGTTGTCCTTTGACGGCTGGCCCGGCGACGATGTACAATGCGCCGTCACATTCACATCACGTCGCAGCGGCAGTGCTGCCCGCACGCACAGACCTGCCCGCGGCCATCCGCCCGGCCCCGAACCTCCGCGCCGCTAACCCTGGATGTTTCCGGATCGACGGGCGGTGCGATTGAGTGGGGTGCGATTGTGCTCGGCCAATGGGCTAATTTCATGGCCGCTTTGGGCGCGAAATAGGCTTGTGCCAATGTTCTCAACAATACCACTTCACGCGTGCCAATTAGCCAATCGAATGGCCGCCTATCTCCGTCGTCATCTCCAATCGCGCGGACCACGCACCGGCAATTGTTGACGCCAACACAGCCGGCGCCGACTCGTAGCGGTGTACGTACACGCACGTATAACGGTACAGCGACAATAAACCGACACTACACAACACACGCAACGCAGCAACGGCGCGCGCGCCATGGCCATCGTCAAGGATGAGAAGAAAAATGAGACAAGAGACTGTAGATCGAAGATGAGAGGGAGAGAAAGAAGAGGGGAGAGAAGGTGGGGAACGAGAATGCATTGCGCACGCCGAAGACGCAGGTAGGAGACGGCCAGGAGCGCAAGACTTCGTCCGCTGAGATCGCCGCACGGATTCGCTCTCCACACACGCAGGCCTGCCTTCAGGCACGGCACACATGCAGCACGCCACGCACACATGCGCTGCGCGCGCGACCACACACACGACGCACACGCGCACGCGGCTACGCACACGCAACGCACACACACACACAACCACACACACCACACAGCACACAACACACACACAGACCCTCACGCACACACACGCTCGCAACGAATTGATCGCATCCACGACACAGCGCGGAATTTTTACCGCATTTCCCTCTGCTGCTGCTGCTGCTGCTGCCGACGCCGCTCGTACATCTAGCGACGACACGGTGCCGACGACGATGAATGCATGTACACACGGATTCCTCGCCATTCCATATCGCCGCCGTCACCCTCCCTCTATACTGCTAATCAATATGAACATTACACACTGACAGATACGTCTGCATGACAGAAGAAGTTCTCCCCCTCCCTCTCCGCCCTCGCCACCCACCCCCTCTACCAACACTACCTCCGCACTCGCTCGCTGATCTGCTTTCCGCCGCTCCAAATTTTCAGGGGGCAAAAAAACGCGAACGCACGTATAGAAACAACAGAGCTGGGGAAATTAGAAGCAGTAGTTCCAGCGTGTTTACTTCCGAAAAAAACTAGGTGAAAGAATTTAAGTGCGTGCCTGAGACATACGGTTGAGCTTCCATAGAACAAACAACTCTAGTTTGCCCCTATACGACGCATTACAACGTTAAACATCTCTGGCACATATACTGAAACGATCCAGTGTGTGAGCGAGTGAGTGAGTGAGGGAATGAGAGAAGGAGTGGAGTAAGTAAATGTAGAGGACGAGAGCGATGAGAGGCGAGAGCTGAGAGAGCAGCGAGAGAGCGCAGAGAGCGAGAGAGCGAGGAGGAAGCGAGAGGAGAGCGGAGAGCGAGGCCGAGAGCGAAAGAGCGAGAGCGATGAGGGAGAGCAGAGGAGAGCGAAGGCGACGAGGCGACAGTGAGCGAGAGCGCGACGAGAGAGAAGAGAGAGGATGAGAAGAGAGAGAGAGACCGCACGATGAGAGAGATGGAGGAGAGACGAGATGTGAGAGATGAGAGAGAGAGAGAGAAGCAGAGAGAGAGAGAGAGAGAGAAGAAGAGGAGGAGAGAATAGAGGGTCACAATACTATTATACTACCGATGCGTAGCCGCGCACAGACAGAACAGCCACACAACACAGAGACGCCGCCGCGGTGAACACTAGCTAATCTACTATATAG
>NW_014577233.1:272758-274183 GCF_000485595.1 Priapulus caudatus
CAATATTAATGACAGGTACCTGGATATATCCTGGTATAATGTCAATATTAATGTCACCTATCTGGATATATTATATACTGCCAATATTAATGACAGGTACCTGGATATATCCTGGTATAATGTCAATATTAATGTCACCTATCTGGATATATTATATACTGCCAATATTAATGACAGGTACCTGGATATATCCTGGTATAATGTCAATATCAATGTCAGCTATCTAGATGCATTCTGATATAATGTCCATATTAATGATAGCTATGTGGATATATCCCGATATAATGCCAATATTAATGACAGCCACCTATACGCGCGCGCACGCACGCACGCACGCACGCACGCACGCACGCACGCACGCACACACGCACACACGCACACACACACACACACACTCACATACACACTCTCTCTCTCGCTCAGCACACAGCGACTATTATCTCAGATCTGTAAAATGGTACTGGAACGAGCCGATGTCACGAATACCTGTAGTTTGTTGCTCTCACGCTGAATTTCCGTTCTCGATCTATTCTGAACACCGACCATCAACAAGCAGCTCAAACGAAACACAGAATCTTACACGGAATAATCTACAGCGCACGAACGTCGGCAGATGGCGTCACCTCACTCAACGATTAGCTATCCCACACACTACCCCACACACGCCGCCAGGATGACAGGTGGGGAGAAACTGGAGCATAGACGGCCGCAGCGAATGCGAATCGCCGAGTGAGAGGGACAGTCTATGTCTGTCGTCTGTATGCGCAGGCGCTCGATACTCGCAGAGCAGCGGCCCCGTCTCCGTCTGCGCTGCTGCTGAGGCGACTGCCGGGGGTAGGGGGAGGGGGCAGCTGTCAGGTGGAAATTCAACTACACTGATGCAAGGCGAAACACACCGATCAGGGAACACTCTGTGATGGCTTATATATCATTGCGATTGTATATAGTGATACAGATAGACAACACGGTTACGCTACCCGTCATAGCATGAAACAGCATGTGGTGACGGCAGTGAATCAACAACAGCACGATGCTATGGCGATGCTATTGCGTGCTGCTATTAGTATGACACAGCATGATACTCACGTCGCCCACTATAGCATAATGCAGCATGATTCTGCTACCTTCCATAGCATGACACAGCTTTGACCCGCTACTGCCATATCATGAAATAGCATGATCCCGCAACTCCTCGCCATAGCATGACCAATCAAGCTTACTTTACCCTTAAGTAGAAGATAGGAGATAGATAGATAGATAGATAGATAGATAGATAGATAGATAGATAGATAGATAGATAGATAGATAGATAGATAGATAGATAGATAGATAGATAGATAGATAGATGATAGGATGGATAGATAGATAGAGAGGAAGAGAGTGAGAGAGAGAGAGAGAGAGAGAGAGAGAGAGAGAGAGAGAGAG
>NW_014577233.1:274208-275613 GCF_000485595.1 Priapulus caudatus
GTCGTTGCTCTTCTAGTACTGTCGTAGCCCTAGTACTAGTACCGTCGTAGCTCTAGTAGTACTGTCGTAGCCCTTCGCTCCTTCCTCCTGCGACGAAGCACTACGAGTGCGTGTATACGTACGTATGTAGTATTACGAGAGCCCAGACCCTCTCATAACTTAAGATTGAGATGAAAATAACACATTTGCAGAAAGAATTGCAATTATAGTGATATTATATGTTGTATTAATGAGGAAAAGATACGTTTTTCATGGAACAAACATTTACAAATGGCGTTTGTTCTCTTGTCAAAGGCAAAGCAAATCGAAGCAGCCAATCAGAAGGCGCTAAATTCTTCGCTATGTTATACCGTTTGGGAAAAAAAATTTCGCCGCCGGGCCAGCCAGACCCTCTCCCACGCCGCTGCACGCACGCGCGACCGTGGCGCCCTCGCTGTCTGCAATCCCCAGTCCCCAATGCAATGCCAGCGTCGTCACGGACCGCCAGTGAACGCACTGCACTGCGAGGCAGCTAGGCGAGGGGAGCATCAGCATCTGCACCGACAACGTGCGATAGACGTGGCTTGCGTGTATGGTCACGGCAGCGGCGGACCGGGCACCTGTCGTCGCGATAGCGGCGGCGGCGGCGCGCGGCCGGCGACAAAGACCAATCTCCGCTTGTTTTGACGGCGGCCGCGGCGACGGTGACAATGCGCCCGTCACTTCACATCACGTCGCAGCGGCAGTGCTGCCCCCACGCACAGACCTGCCCCCCACCGCCCGGCCCGCGAAACCTCCCGGCCGCTGAACTCCTCGGATGTTCCGACACCGGTGGCGATTGGGTGGCGATTGTGCTCGGCATGGGCGTAATTTTCATGGCCGCTTTGGGCGCAAATAGGGTGCAATTTCTCAAAAATCCACTTTCACGCTGCAATTAGCAATCGAATGGCCGCCTTATCTCCGTCGTCATCTCAATCGCGCGGACACGCCGACGGCAATTGTTGTGCCAACAAGCGGCGCCGACCTCGTAGCGGTGTACGTACACGCACGTATAACGTACAGCGACCAATATACCGACACACACACACACGCACGCACGCACGCGCGCGCGCATGCACGTCAAGGGAGAGAGAAAGAGAGAGACTGAGATCGAAGATGAGAGGGGGAGAAAGAAGAGGGGGAGAGAAGGGGGAACGGGGAAGCATTGCCAGCGCCGAAGAGCAGGTAGGAGACGGGCCAGGAGCGCAAGACTTCTCCGCTGAGATTCCCGCACGGATTCGCTCTCACACACGCAGATGCCTTCAGGCACGCACACAGGTACGCACACACACGCACACATGCGCGCGCACACACATACACACGCACACGCGCACGCGCACGCACACGCGCACGCACACACACACACACACACACACACACACACACA
>NW_014577233.1:279789-282289 GCF_000485595.1 Priapulus caudatus
CGTGTGTGCGTGTGTGCGCGCGCGTGCGTGCGTGCGTGTGTGCGCGTGCGTGCGTGTGTGTGCACGCGTGTGTATTAGTGGCGTATAGTTTTACCGCATAAAAACACAGATAGTCTAAGATAGATATACGTTTCTATGTTATTGGTGTTACGCGTGCAGCGAACCCTTTCCTATATCGCGTTCTACTCGGGGGAGGGGTAGAAGAGTGGAAAGGAGGGCAGGGGGAAGGAAGGAGAGGTGGCTGTTATAACTGGCAGACGTGCGCGGCTCAATTCCCATGAAACAAAATCGGAACGAGTGGGAAACGCAAGGCCTCGATTCAAGCTGAAGTAAGACGGAAATATAAAACGCTAGCTCGTAAAACAGTCCTGTTTGATAAATCGCATAAGGAATATGCATGACACGGGTTGGCGAAAACATACACGGCGACAAACACATACACACACACGCGTCTAGGTTTATACATGTATTACTCACGCACCTGCATTATCATCACACATATATACCTACTATCAGGAGGTATTCCCTATTATCTACTCCTGCTACCATGCATACGTAACATAGAGGCGTGTACGTGTCAAATCTACATTCAGCCTCTGGACTGACTCTGCCTGTCGTATGTATATATATGCGTGATGTATATATATATATATATATCAGGGTTCTCCACGCTTTTTCATTATAGCATGGCGGTTGCTGCCTTTACGGTCCTAGTTGCAAATCGCCGAAGGCGGTTTGCGTGCTAGAGGGGTCCGGGGGCTATGATATTTAGAGTGGCGGGTGCATTTTAGTATGGCGGGGCTCGACGATAGCCTCAGTGGCGGACCGCCAGGCTATAAGTGCTCTTGGAGAACCCTGTATATATATATATATATATATATATACATCTATTTATACATCGTACCTGAAAATATTCCAGAGGCATAGTAATATCACTTTATGGTATCAGGCTGAGTATGCAGTTTCACATTTTATATGCCTCTTTCGAGAACTGTAACCGAGTAGTTGAAACTAGCACAGCAATCCCAGTGATTTATCCAATTACCATTACACGTTGTTATTAACTCCACCCAACCCAAATATAGAAAGGTTCCATATATGCTGTGTCTCGCCTGTCTGTCCGTCAGCAACATACGGAAGGCTTGTGCGGATTAATAGGATTAAGCAGATTAGCAGCAATAGCTGGCAATACGATTGCTGCCGCCATGTGGTGCGCAGGCGTATACACACGGTCAACGAACAAGCGCACGACTGGCTGTCAGACCCTGTGCATGTCACAGATGCTGTCGATCAAGTTCCTCTTCCATATTACACCTCTGGCCACTTTTCATCCCGTTCTAACGTCGCATAGCAAATCTGCACCCATGCTCTTCCTAATATCACATTATCCCCTTTCCATGTTCCCAGCATTAATGTTTCACAGCCTCCCCATTCTAAAATTGAAGCATCCGACTTCCCATTTTTCCATCTCGATGTTATATATCCCATCCCGGTGAGACTGTCTCTCCCCTCCACCCTAGCTCCCCCCTTCAGCGACACAGCAGCAGCCGACCCTCTCCGCCACTACCAAGGTCGCCGCAGCAATGCCGACGTGACCCAGAATACAGCTAACAAAGCCGCGCTGACGCTGACTCCCACTCGGGCGGCACGCGCCGCCGCCGCCGCCGCCGCCGTCGCCTCCGCCGTCGCCTCCGCCGCTGCTGCCGCCGTCGCCGCTACCACCGCCGCTGCCGCCGCCGCCGCGGGCACTGCCGCCCTCACTACTGTCGCACACGCTGCCTCCGCTGCCGTCTTCCTCTGCTGCCGCCTTCGTCGCCCCGGCAGCGGAGTTATATAAAGCATACTTCGTGGTGCTTTGATGGTGACCGTGGCGCCGAACAGCCGCCAGAAAACCCAACTCTCACCATCACCATCGGAGGGGTCACAGGGGGCGGGCGGTCTGTGCACGCGCGCACGCACACGCACGCACGCACGCACGCGCGCGCGCGCACACACACACACACACACACATACACTACACACTCGCACTACGGGTGCGCACGCATACACACACGCGCACGCACGCGCACGCACGCACACATCCGCACGAACGTGCGCGCTGGCGTGGGGAACGGGTTACAGTGCAGGAAGTAAGGAACACCTGGCCGGCAGCGCCATTGCCTTGTTGACGAGCACGAGGCATGG
The DNA here is from genome assembly GCF_000485595.1 of Priapulus caudatus. Classification (NCBI taxonomy): domain Eukaryota; kingdom Metazoa; phylum Priapulida; class Priapulimorpha; order Priapulimorphida; family Priapulidae; genus Priapulus; species Priapulus caudatus. Next base: position 281,974 of record NW_014577233.1, read on the forward strand.
TGATGACGGGATGTGGGACAAGTTATGAAGATGAGAGCGGGTTGGCGCTCGCCGCAGGCACACTGGGAGTCTCAGCAGGCGTGCGCGTGTGTGTCTGGGCGCCGTGTGCGCGGGTTTGTGCGTACATGTATGTGCGTACGTGCGTGCATGATGTGCGCGCGCCTCGGACGCACGCACGCACGCACGCACGCACGCACGCACGCACGCACGCACGCACACATGCATGCACGCACGAATGCATGAAAATACATGCACGTACGCGTTACATCATACGCCATATTCTACATTCTAACTCAATGAAACATTCCTCGTGAAT
>NW_014577233.1:284039-289296 GCF_000485595.1 Priapulus caudatus
TGGGACACATAGGTACCTGGGTACTGGGACACATAGGTACCTGGGTATTGGGACACATAGGTACCGGGACACATAGGTATGCCCCCCTCCCTCTCCCTGCATCCATCTCTCTCTGCATCCATCTTCCCCTACCTTCCTCTCCGTTTTCCTGCTTCCATCTTCCCCTACCTTACCCTCCCTCTACCTGCATCCATCTTCCCCTACCTTCCTCTCCGTTTTCCTGCTTCCATCCTCCCCTACCTTACCCTCCCTCTACCTGCATCTATCTTCCCCTACCTTCCTCTCCCTCTCTCTGCGTCCATCTCTTACTAACAGATCCTCCCTATCCCTGCTTCCATCTCTCTCTCTCTCTCACCCTCCTTCTCCCCGCGTCCGTCTCTAACTACCAGATCCTCCCCCCCTCTCTCTCTCTGTATTAATCCTCTCCCCTCTCGTCAGTCATGTAGTCGTCGCCACCTAACAGAATTACACCAGCCGGGCGTACTGTCTGTAAAGCCGGGGTTTCCTTCCGCTGCGAGCAAAGCAAGAAAAAAAACCACCAAGCATCTCTGTGCCTATTATGATGTTATGTCTAGCGGCCAAGGCAATATCTCAGCTGCTGCCCCACCCTTACCACCAGGAATCAGCAGCTCCGGGAACGAGAACGCGATACAGTGCTTACTTCACGGCGAGGTTTCACACTATTATACATACATCGACAGTTATAAACTATCAGAAGGAGATAATAGATAGTATCCCTATTATCTACGTCTGAAACCATGTACACAGCATGTCATCATGTATGCGATAATATGACACTATGCATATACGCGCTGTCATTTTGTATCAGAACGTAAATAAATGCCAAGAGCCAGCCAGCCAGCCTACTTCGTCCTACGCCACGGACTAATATAACCGTTCCTTCTTTATTTCACGTGACCCAGAAACGAACAGACGCGTTTACCCCGCAGTGAAGCAGAGTTGGTTATTGGATACGAGAATACGGGCTGTTGATGTACAACCGATTAAATACCAGCATGCGCGCACACGCACAGGCCCACACGCACGCACGCACACACATAAACAAGCATGTGTGTTAGCGTGTATGCACGCGTAGACACAGGCATACAGTAATCAACAGTACATACGGTATACGAAGATCAGCGAACGGCTGAACAGCAGATCAGCGGCAGATCAGCAGAACGGCAAGTACGATCGCAACATATCACAGACGCATAGCAACATATATAGCACACACGATCAACAACTCATAGGCAAGAGATAAAATCGGTGTGCCACAACTCCGTGCGTCACGGAGCAGACGAAAATAAGAGAACGTCGATCGACGATAAACACATGAGCATCTGAATGCGGCCCCGACCGCCGCGCCGTCTGAATGAATTGTTTACACCTAAGAGGATTTTGCCAGGAGTTGCAGACGCCCGATAACCCAACCGCCCCCGCCCCACCGCACGCAGTTTTGCCGAAAAACCGCGACCCCATTCGCTACCCTGAAGTCAGATCTTCACCGGATAACATACTGTAGGAGATGTTCGCGGGTATGCAGCGAAGCGCTGCCGCTTCAGGGCATAGACAGCGCCGTCAGCGCGCACGTACACACGGCGGCGATGTAAATTCTTTTTAAAAGCGATCTCCGATGCGCACGCGTTAAGTGTCTATATTTTTTCACGCACGCACCTTCTGCGTCTGCCCCGCCCGCCGACGCCACCGCGTTACACACACACGCACGCGCGCACACACACACACGCGCGCACGCGCACGCGCACGCACACGCACGCACGCACACACACCACACACACACACACACACACACACCTCTCGGCTCACCACGCTCTCAGCGCTTTCGCGAGCACTGTGGCAGCGAGCGATCTCCGCGTAAGTTGGGCGAGAGATCGGAAAAAAAGTAGTTCCGCAAAGAGGATAAACAAGAACTGCTTACGATTTGCGCCGTTTCTCTCTCGAGCTTTTTTTTACGCCGCTCGAATCGCGTTATTGCGCGCGAGGAATTTTTATCACGTGGCTATAAAAACACGTTCGATGTATAAGAAGGTAGAGAGTAAGAAGGGAGAGGCGGCTTTCTGCATCGCGGCTAGGTGGGAAGTCGGTCAGCTATATAGAGATGATGATGCTGTCTGTGTACGCCATAATCCTACATCCTATGTAAACTGTTATCTTAAAAACCACAATAGCTGTGGTAACCGTCAAGTACTATCCGTCCATCCGGAATCAAGCGAAACCGGCTGAATCAGCAGATCATGCGGCAGATCAGCAGAACGGCAAGTACGATCGCAACATATCACAGACGCATTAGCAACTATATAGCACATCACGATCACAATATAGGCAGAGATAAAATCGGTGTGCCACAACTCCGTCGTCACGGAGCAGACGAAAATAGAGAACGTCGATCGACGATAAACACATGAGCATCTGAATCGCGCCCGACCGCCGCGCCGTCTGAATGAATGTGTTTACACTAAGAGGAATTTTGGCAGGAGTTGCAGCGACGCCGCATAACCCAGCCCGCCCCGTCCACGCCAGTTTTGCCGAAAAACGGGCGCGACCCGCATTCGCTATCGCTGAATGTCCGATCTTCACGCATAAATACTGTAGGAGATGCTTCGCGCGGTATGCAGCGAAGCGCTGCCGCTCAGAGGCATAGACAGCGCCGTCTCAGCGCGCCACGTGTACCACGGCGCGATGTAAATTCTTTTTAAAAGCGTATCTCCGATGCGCACGCGTTAAGTGTCTATATTTTTTTCACGCAACGCCACCTTCTGCGTCGCCGCCCGCCGACGCCACGCGTCCGTACACACACACGCACGCGCGCACACACACACAGCGCTGCGCACGCGCACGCGCACGCACGTATCACACGCACGCACACTCCCACACAGACACACACACACACACACCTCTCGGCTCTTCCGCTCTTCAGCGCTTTCGCGATGCACTGTGGCCACGCGAGCGATCTCCGGTAAGCTTGGGGCGAAGAATCGGAAAAAAAGTATGTCCGCAACAGAGGATAAACAAAGAACTGCTTACATTTGCGCCGTTTCTCTCTCGAGATCTTTTTTTTACGTCCGCTCGATTCGCGTATTGCCGCGCGGAATTTTATCACGTGGCTATAAAAACACGTTCGATGTATAGAAAGGTAGACGTAAGAGAAGAGAGGCGGCTTTCTGCATCGCCGGCTAGGTGGGAAGTCGGTCAGCTATACTAGAGATGATGATGCTGTCTGTGTACGCCATAATTCCTACATCCTATGTAAAGTGTTATCGTTAATAACCACAATAGCTGTGGCTAACCGTCAGTACTATCCGTCCACCATCCGTCCCGTCCGTCCGTCGCGTCGTCCAATCCATCCATCGCCATCCATCCATCCTCACCATCCACCACCTCACCCATCACCCTTCCACCAGCTCATCCATCCATCCCTCCATCCATCCATCTCCATCCATCAGCACACGTGGCCAGGCTAGGCAGCCGACGATGCGACAATGCAAATTGTCATTAACTTAACTCCTGATATATATATATATATATTATTATCAGGCGTGGTCCGCTGAGACTGACGAGTGAACGCGGGAAGACACTGCTCATCTCTATGGAAGCAAACACGGCGAGGGCGTGACAAGTCCGTCGGCAGACAGACAGACAGACACACGCACACAAATAAATACGCACACGCACACGCGCGCACACACATTCTCGCTCGTACGCAAGTACTCAGGATCATGTATTCAGAACAAAATCCAGACAGACAGAGACATCCAGGCTAATAAATATGCTGACAGATAGACAGGTAGACAGGAAGGTAGACAGGAAGGCAGACAGCCAAACAGACGCACAAGTGCACATGCATGCATGCTATGCATACAAATAAAGTTTTAGACTTTATCCGCATCGCACCCACCGGCTTTCAAGTGTTCCTCTCCCCGTCGCGTCTCCATCACAGGACGTGTACAGTGCACTGTGTACCTGCCTCGTCACCTGTTTGCCGTTCTCTCTCTCTCTCTCTTCGAAGCCCGTCTCTGCTCTTCTCTCTCTTCTCTTCTCGCTCGGTCTTTCTCTCATCTGCTCTCTCTCTCTCCTCTCTCCTCTCTCTCTCTCTTCACTCTCCCTCTCTCTCCCTCTCCTATCTTGTGATGTGTGTGTGTTGTGTGTGTGTGTGGTGTGCTGTGGTGTGTGTGTGTGTGTGTGTGATGTGTGTGTGTGTGGTGTGCGCGGGCGCGTGCCGTACTAAACGTTCGTGTGGTCCGCTATCTGTCCTTTTCGACTGTCCCTCGCGTCGTTTCCTCCCTCCTCCTTCGCTCCTCCCTTTTCCACCCCCCCCCCCCCGCTGCTACCCCTAATGTCGGTCTCAACCCAACCTTCACGCGCAGAAACACAGCTGCCAGACGACTTAGAGGGCTCGGCAAAAAAGCGAATATTTAACGGGCTGATAACATCCCGTACTCAGCATCCACCCATTAACGCTAGCCATGCTTGCTTTTTAGAGCTTCAGTGAACGCGGCTACGGCACGCCCACGCCGGCCAACTTAGCAAATAGCCCTATAGAAGAGCAGGAAGCACCGGGTTACTAAAGCAGATGAGGTCGTTGTCGTACTACAGGTACTACAGATATGTACACAAGTGTACCTGACCAATCGTTGTTTCCTAACATAACCGTACGTTGCCGCTCCAACATCAATTACCCAGGCGGGAAGTCTGCGTTCAGTCACGTCGGTATTGTGTAAAAGCGGGAAAACGGTAATAACATAGGAAAATTTAGCGCCTCTGACCTGGCTGAATTGGCAGATGTCAGCTCCATGACTTTGTAGCAAATATCCCCGAGATTATCTACCAAAACCCCGAGGTGCAGCTGTAAAACTAATCGGTCCACTGAACATAAACAGAAAGTACGACAAAAACGTATTGCGTTAGGCCCCTACAGCCTGCATGATCCTGATACTGTTAATACTGCCGTATACGCCGGAACGATACGGATACGCAAATCGTTATTATCATTTTCCTAACTAAAGCAAACTCGGCGGCTATAAGCCCAGGACGCCTCTCATAACTTTAAGATTAAGATAAAATAACACATTTGTAAAAGAATTGCAATTATATGGTGTATTATATGTTATATTATGAGTAAAATATTTGTTTTTCATCGGAAATACATCAAGAAACTACTTGTTCTAACGGTTATAAACCAAAACAAACATTATAAATGGCGTTTGTCTCTTGTTTGGAAGGTTTTACGACATCTTCG
>NW_014577233.1:289321-293733 GCF_000485595.1 Priapulus caudatus
ATCCGTACCGTCCGTCGTCCGTCGTCAACCATCCATCCATCCATCCATCCTCACCCACCCAGCGCCACCCATTGCCATCGTCATCATCCATCCATCCATCCATGCCATCCATCATCCATCCATCGCAGGCCACACGTGGGCCGAGCTAGGGCAGCGACTGCATGCACAATGACAAATTTGTCATTACTAACCCCTGATATATATATATATATATATTATACAGGCGTGGTCGCTGAGACTACGAAGTGAACGCGGGAAGAACTGCTTCAGTACTTTATCGCGTGGTTTCATATGCTGCCCGCGGAGCAGGTACGTTTATGTAAACACAGGGTACATATATGCTGAAAAGATACAGGTCTGGTACACTTGTGTATACATATACGTACCTCGGGTACATATCTGTAGTACCTCATACGACAACGCCCCCTTCAGCGTTAGTGCAGCGGAGACGCTCGCCTTCGTTTAGTGTACTAAGGTGAGAGCTGTATAGAAGCAGAGGCTTAGCGACGATGAGGTGCGAGATGAGAGACGATTATTGCGTGTTTCTAGATGCGCCTTGCTAACAGGGAGTGCGCCAGACTGCATGGCAACACGATGTCGGGGAGCCAGCGTGCATGCAGGATGAGGAAAATCAATACGTCTGTATCGCACGACAGCCGTGTCTGAGACTGATAGAATAGACCAACCGCCTGCCAGACAGACATACAGACAGAGAGACAGACAGGCAGTCAGGCAGGCAGGCCTACAGAAAGACACAGAAACAGACGGACAGGCAGGCAGGCCTACAGAGAGACACAGAGACAGACAGGCAGGTCGACAGACAGACATGCAGGCCTACAGAGAGAAACAGAGGCAGACAGCTATACAGGTATGCAGGCCGACAGACAGACACAGATACAGACAGGCAGGTCGACAGACAGACAGACAGACAGACAGACAGACAGACAGACAGAGAGAGAGAGAGAGAGAGAGATAGAGAGAGAGAGAGAGACAGCGCCAGCCAGCCAGACAGACAGACAGACAGACAGACAGACAGACAGACAGACAGACAGACAGTCAAACCGACCGACCGACCGACAGACAGACAGCCAGCCAGCCAGACAGACAGACAGACAGACAGATAGACAGACAGACAGTCTCTCTCTCCATCCCCTATCCGTCTCCCGTCTAGAACACCGCCCAACCCCCCAGGGTCCAATCAGGGCGGACATCTCGGCGCAAAACGCCAAGCGCGACTAAACCAGGGCAATTAACAATTCATCCGCCGCGCTCACTCGCATCCTCCTTTCTCGAAACGCCGACGAAATTACCGCCCCAGTCTGGCCGGCGCGCCCGCCTCTGTTTTACAGCTGCCGCTGCACGGCAGTATACATCTATAATATAATATAATATATATAATAATATACACACACACGCAAGCACGTACACACATACGCACACACGCACGCACGCACACGCACGCGCGCACGCACACACACACGCGGCGTTTTTCTCGGGGAACCACGTTGTTCTTGTAGTTCGGGTACAGGTAGAAATACAGAGACCGACCGTTCGTTTACAGATGATCCGGATCCGGAGCTGCGTGCACGTGCAAGAGCGCGGGTCATGTGCGAACGGGAGAGCGCCCAGGAAGGCAGGAGGATCCATGAGAAGAAGAGAGAGTGAGAGAGAGCGAGAAGAGGAGAGAGAGAGGAGAGGGACGGGAGAGAGAGAGGTGAGAGAGAGAAGGAGAGAGATGAGATCTGAGGGCGAGAGGAGAGAGAGAATTCTGCGATTGCGAGAGAGAGAGCAGAGAGAGAGAAGACGCAGAGAGAGGAGAAGAGGAGAGAGAGAGAGACGATCGCGAGTGAGAGGACAGACGAGACGAGGCGAGAAGCGAGGAGAGACGGAGGAAGAGGAGAGAGCTCGGATGAGTGAGAGAGAGAGGAGAGAGTGAGTGAGAGAGAAAAGCTTGAGGAAAGCATGCGAAGAAGCCAAGGGAAGCGAGGGTGATGGGGAAGGCAGGAACATCTACAGGATGGAAGCGAGGGGCAGGTGAAAGAACAGAAAGTGGGGGGAGATCAGATGGCTGCGTGCGTGAGTGTCAGGGGAATGAATAGCACGCTACAGGAAGGCGGCGGAAAGAAATGGGAAGGCGGTCGAATACTACCGAAAAGGAAGGGAGTGCACTACAGGCGTACTGGAAGATCCACGGGAGGCGGCGAGAGCCACAGGGAGGCTGCGGCACGTGAGAGATGCGTCGCACGGGCGGCGGAGGCGGGGTCAGAGGGCATCGCGGCTGGGAGCGGTGCGCATCCAAGACGAGATCTGCGGTTCGGTGAAAGGCAGCCCCGGAGAAATCTCTGCAGCAGCTCGCAGCGCTACCGGTTCTCACGGCTCGACGTGAGTCACAGATAGACAATGCTGTGTGTGTGTTGTGTTTCCTGTGTGTTGTGTGTGTCAGGGTCGACGTCGCGGGCGCCACGCGGGAGGTCCCGGCAGTGTGCCACAGACGTGGTGTCGTGTGTGCGGTGTGTGTGCGCGTGCGTATGTGTGTGCGTGCGTATATGGTGGGGGGAAGGGGGAACTGTGAGCAACAGAGAAACCCCTCAGCAACACTCGGCTTCTCAAAACCTACACCTGTATGCATGGCAGCAAAATCCGCGTGAGCGCACAAACATAAGACTGTGCGCAAGTTCCCGCGAAACGCCTTCGATGTGAGACCGAATGGATATCAGGGGTCAGAAACAAAATTAGTCTTAACATTAGTCTTAACATTAACTTCCACTCGTAAACCGTTGACAGAAACATCGCAAAGTTACGAAAATGAAAAATCCTCGAAAATATCCTCTTAACATTACGAGAGCCCAGACCCTATCGTAACTTTAATATTAAGTTGGAAATAACACATTTACACTACGAATTACAATTATAGTGATATTATATTTTATAATAATGAATAAAATGTGTTTTTCTTGAAAAACACGTTAAAATTATCAATTATCTACCGATCATAAAACAAAACAAAACATTTACAAATGGCGTATGGCATTTGTTCTCTTGTTTTAAATGTTTGCTACGCTTGCCACGACTCTCGCGTCTCGTTTTACAGTGTGAAAATTTGTCTTGTTGTGCAGAATAAATTCATGACCGCGTCGTTTTTCATCAAATATTATTTATATGTGGTTAGCCATCATAATATGCATAAATTACTGTGATGTAAAATAAATGTTTATGAATTTGAATTTTGTGATCGATTCTCATCCAATCAGCAGCCTTGTGATGAAGTTCCTGTTATCGTAAGTTTTCTAATAGCTGCTATGTGTTTCTGTCAACGCTCCTCTCGTAACATTAACATTAGTCGTAAGTGTTATCTTAGCATTAACATTAGCATTACTTTACGATGTTTCTGAAAACGGCCCCCAGATTCACAGCAGTTGCTACACCTAATTATTAAAACCTCTTGTCGTATGGCCAGAGTAGACAACAAAAATATAGCGGTACTTAACCGTCTTCGATTGTGAAACCACTGATGTATGAAACCTCTAGATTTTTCTCATGAAACTGAATCAGGCAGCGCTACGGCACCCGACGGGAACAGCCTAGCGTTGATGATGTGATTGATATAAATGGCACTTCACTCGTGTATACAACATGTTCTATCAAACTCCTGCCACCTGCTAGAGTACAGGTGAGGCCGAGCATATTAATGTTTCATCACTCACCTGTCAATTCGCGACCGATGGCGCAATCACCAGCTGTCATACCGGGACGCTACCACCACGCGGCCCCGATGATCTACCGCTGAACTGTCCCTGTCAGCGCTGTGGACACTGTTCTATAATTACAGCCTCGCTCCTTCTAAATCAGGTGGTTGACCACTGTCCTACTACATCACACTAACGCCTCCTGAATCAGGTCGTTGACCACTGTCCTACTACATCACACTAACGCCTCCTGAATCAGGTCGTTGACCACTGTCCTACTACATCACACTAACGCCTCCTGAAGCATGTGGATGACCAGTGCTCTACTACATCACATTGCCGGATCGCACCGAAGAAGGGGGGGACTGAGCTCTAGCTACCACAACGTACACACATGCTACACGAGGCAGGAGTCAGCTGAAGCCACGCACGGGGCGGATGCTGTGTCCGCAGCATCCCTCACCGCATCCACGTGCGCGTCCGGCTAGTCTGTCCGCCGTCCTATGCGGCTATGATCGAATGCGAAGCGATCAAACCACTGTGCCGGTCTAGAGCTCGAGATTCCTACGAGTTTATCACACAAGTGGGTCGGTTGGCTACGACGATGCGTGCGAGACTGCAGCCTAGGTGCCCAGCATCCTCATCTTACTGCTTGCTGCAGCTGCCTTCATGGCATCCAGGTGGCGTGCTCACGTCACTAACGGGCGGATATATATATATATATAT
>NW_014577233.1:293743-304128 GCF_000485595.1 Priapulus caudatus
GAGGGGGAAGAGGGAGAGAGTAAGGTGCGGAGGTAGACGAGAGAGAGAGAGAGGGCGGAGAGAGAGAGAGAGAGAGAGAGAAAGAGAAAGCGAGAGAGAGCGAGAGAGAGAGGAAGGCGAGATATTTTTCGCGCCGCCGCCGCCGCCGCGTATAATCGATGAGTGCGCATGCGCGCGGGCAGGGGAGCGGGGGGGGGGCGTCGGAGGAAGAGGGAGGGGAGTCTGCGAGAGAGTTCGATCAGGGGAAATAGAGGAGGCGTGCGAGAGAAGAACTGAGCGTCAGGATGCATAGACGGCTAGAGATTTAGGATGAAGGCGGGAAAGGGGGGTTGAGGGAGGATCACGGGCAGACACGACGAAGCCAGCAAGCAAGCAGCAGTCTCGCTTTTTTAGGCGCGTTATATATATTGTTAATTCCATCAACACAGCGCCGCGATCTCGACTCGGCGTGATCGTGTTTTATAAATAGAAGACGGCCAGGAAGACGACTCGGCGGAAGACGTCACAACAATGACAGCAGACGTCACAAAAACAACAGCCGACGTCACAACAATCTCAAGTATTGACTGCGAATGCCGCACTGCGTAATCACATCAACACTACTCGAGACTTCGCTCAAACCGCCACCGTATACCCCTAACATATCAACAGGAGTGTATAGCATAGAGATCTCTATATTATACTCTCGTGATATCAATACCAAACCCAAATGTATCCCCAAATACATCACCACCTGGTACCAGTTTACCTCTATCCCGTCCCAACCCCACAACAATATACTCCGATAAAATCACCAAGCGGCCCCTATCCCACCAGCATGCAAGCAAGGTTACACTGCTTGGGAGATGGTTACTTTCGCAAGAGCAGGCTGTGTTGTGGACGTCGTGGGTGACAGACGCAGCAGCAGCCCGGCGAGCGAGCTTCAGAACACGGGCTTCATATACGCACATCAACGGAAGCTGCTGAGAACTGCATTTTTAATGAGACATCAGAACCGGTCAGCGCACGCACGGTGATGGAACGGCCCCACAGAAAACCTTTCGCCCGCGCACAAGGGGAGAGCGTTCCCTCACATAGCAACCCTTCTAACCAATGTTGCCCGATACTGGGGATCGGGGGCAACATTGAGGTCCGAGAACCACAAAACTGCAGAATCATGCACTAATTATTTTGATATATGTAAAATCAGGAGTAAATAACACTATTAGTAATTGTGAGCGGCGCTAAAAGCGAAGACCAAGAGCAGTTCTATACACTATAGCCTTAGTCTACCTACGATCTATTAAGCGTAAATCACTAAACATTAACTTGATTTTCCGGTCCGCAAACGCGTACCCCCCCCCCCACACACACCGAAAACTCCTTAACTAAAGCCGAGAAAACGTTGCCTTTGTGATCGCAAAGCTTCATACATCTGCCAGCTGCCTTGCCGCTACAAAACACCCTCCACACGTCAATTACACTCTGTGTGTGCACACGTCTTAGTATGTATGAGCGTGTGCGTGTGTGCGTGCGTGCGTGCGCGCGCGCGTATGCGCATGTGTATGTCTATGTCTTTGCGCGTGTGTATCAGTATGCGCGTGTGTCTGTACCTGGGTGTGAAGGGGACATGAGACCAAAAACACCAGCGAACCTACGAGACAGTCTACGAGATCGGGAAACTTGATACATAAAAATAAAAAATATAACTGGGGGACTCAATGACACTCAGTATACAGCGCAAGACTGCCTACCACCCCTTCCTCCAAAAGGGGCTCCTCCCTCCACAGACACTCCCAACCCCAGCCGCTTCCGGCGCGTGACACAAGAACTAATAACAAGCTGCAATTAGTCTGCTGCTCCTTCTGTTCACCTTGAAAGCAAGTTTCAAGTACACACACGTACACGCCCGCATACATGCGTACAGCTGCACTCTTCAGGCACTCTCTCTGTCTCTGCCATCGGCACAACTCTCCTTGAAACAACCTTGGCGCTGCGATATAGAGTGGAAGGAGCAAGGAGGACGGTGGTGGAGAGGGGAGGGGGAGCAACAAGAATAAATAGGTGCGTGCGACGCCGACAGCGTAACATGTCTGACACCAGGAGGCGACACGTGGCGCGCCCACGTCTCGCGGGAGGGGGCATTTAATTCGGGTGATTCGCAGAATACGGAGCGTCTCCGCGATTTCCGGGTCGGAGAAATGCAGCAGGGTGGAAGGACCAGCAATCCGCCCACCTGGCAGCGAGGGGCGCAAGGAATACACAACCGGATACGGGGGAGAGGGGTGGCTGGGCGAGCGAGGGGCACACTAGCTGTTGTCCCAGTTAACATCACAATCACGCCGGCTTACGTCTCTGTTCATTTTTCTCCAACCAAGAAAAACTCACGCCGTTGGCGACTTATTTCAGACGTAGCAACACCCTTCCCCCCCCCTCCCGATCACGTAAACACGCGCATCGAATACCTCACCTAGCACGTTCACGAGTACATCCACGGTTGGATGCAGACACATCTATAGCTGCAGACACACATATCCATGGCTACAGATAACATCACGACCGCACAAACATCCAGGGTTGAATGCTGGCAGACACAACCATGGCTGCAGACACATCCACCGATGCAGATACATCCATGACTGCAGATACATCATGGCTATTGCGGACCCTTTTAGACGATGAATTATATATTTCCATGCCTATACCCATGCATGCGCGATGCGGGCGCACGTGTGTGGGTGGGTAGGGGGGGGGGCACGCGTGTTTGCGTACGAGAGAGGAGCAGAGAGAGAGAGAGAGAAAGAGCGAGAGAGCGAGAGAGAGAGAGAGAATGCGACAGGCAGAGAGAGAGAGAGAGAGAGAGAGAGAGAGACAGACAGACAGACAGAGAGAGGAAAGAGAGCGAGCGACCGAGTGAGTGCGGGAGAGAGGCAGGCACCGGCGGCTGGCTGGCATTAGATTTCCGAAAGCAATTAAAACACGGATGTCTCGGCAGCTGCGTGTTTACGTTCACGGTCATGTGCTATGTTGTGCCTGCCGAGCAGTAGCAGCCAGACGACGCAACTCGAGCTGCTGCGAGCCTCGCAGAATCACGCTGCAGCGATATCCCGCAGTCAGCAATGATGACAATAGCAGTGGATATAAGCGACAACACAATGACGAGACGCACGCTCGCCATGTTTATACTTCGGATCGGTGAAAGATCAGAGTTGGGATGAATAAGCAGCGAGAAGGATATGGAGAGGAGAGAGAACCTCTGGCGTTATTTCCACGTGTCGATGGGGTTACGGGGGAGCGGGAGTGAGCAGGAAAGTGGTGCATGGTTTGGTGCATGGCGCTTACTGGCGAGGCGTTATGGCTTTTCTGCGCTTTATCAGATGTGACGAGCAGTTATAGCGACATCCCAACTCTCGCAGTGCCTTCACTCCTCCCAGCCATCGCGCCTACCCGTACACCACCCCCTCCGAAGTAACAACCAGCCCTCACCATTTCACCACCCGCCACCCACTGCTGCCAAGCCAACCCTATCCAGCTACGCCCTACCGGCACCCTCTTCACCCATCCTCCACCTAACACCTATCCTAATCCCTCGCGTTTAAACACGTCCCCGCCCGATCACCACGACAATCTCGGCTGCGAATTAGATTCTGTCCCACCACCTCCCAAGTGCAGACGCGTATAGCAGCGCGCACGATCCGAGCTACGCGGTTCGTTGTCAAGGAAACGCGTCGGCGCGCCCTGCGTCGGGCGACGGGAGACCCTGGTAAAGCCCAATCCGGCGCGCGCGCGGTTTCCCGGCGACCAGACGACAGCAGCTTCCGACGACAGACGCAATCGATACGGACGCTGGGGACAAACTCACACCTACGTCGCGCAGCCGATGCTGCTGCTGCTGCTGCCGCTGCTGCTGCTGCTGCTGCCGCTGCTGCTGCTAGCACAGACGGGTGAATGAAAAACTATGAAGCTAACTGACTGGCTGGTAACTGGTTGGCTGGCTAGACGGCTGGCTGGACGGCTGGTTGAACGGATATAAATTAATTGACGGATGGAATGGACGAACGGATGAATGAATGAATGAATGAATGAATGAATGAATGAATGAATGGATGAATTAATGGATGGATGTGTGGAGTGACGGACGGACGAATGGATAGATGGGTGGAGTGACGGACGGACGGCTGGCTGGCTGGCTGGCTGACTGACTGGTTGGTTGGTTGGTTGGTTGGCTGGCTGGCTGGCTGGATAAATAAATTGATGGATGGATGGATGGATGGATGAATAGATGGATGGATGGATGGATGGATGGATGGATGGATGGATGGATGGATGGATGGATGGATGGATGGATGGATGGATAGATGGATGGATTGATGGATGGTATGATGAATGTGTGGGGTGGATGGTGGATAGATGATGAATAGCGATGAATATGATGAATGGAGATGGTATGGTGGATGGATGGATGGATGGATGGTTGAATGAATGGATGGATAAATAAGAATGAATGAATGAATGAATGAATGAATGAATGAATGGATGGATGGATGGATGGATGGATAGGTGGAGTGACGGACGGACGGATGGATAGACGGACTGTTGTTGGCTGGCTGGCTGGCTAACTCGCTCGCCGGTGAATTCATGCGAACCAGACGGTCGGCCAGCAATCGATCGATCGTGCGCCGCCACCAGGTGCACACAAGACGAACGGCGGTGTTGATGACTGTGTTGCTTGCTGGTGGTATGAGCGACGTGTAATGCTGCTGCTGCCTGATGATGAGATGCCCGATCTGCTGGTGATGGATGATTGATGATGTGATGCTGGCTGCTGTCTGACCTGATGATGACTGTGAGTGGGTGATGATGACTGCGATGCTGCTGGTGATGATGATGATGACTGTAATGCTGCTGCTGCTGACGATGATGACTGTGATGCTGCTGCTGCTGATGATGATGACTGTGATGCTGCTGTTGATGATGACTGTGATGCTGCTGCTGCTGATGATGATGACTGCGATGCTGCTGGGTGATGATGACGACTGTGATGCTGCCTGCTGCTGTGATGACGACTGTGATCTGCTGCATAGATGATAGAAATGATGAACTGACTGCGATGCTGCTGATGAGAATGAGACTGTGTAATGCGTGCTTGGTGGATGAATGAATGATGATGATGCATGGATGATGCGTGTGTTGTTGCTAATGCTCACGCTCTGCTTGTTGTTGTTGTTGTTGTTGTTGTTGTTGCTACTGCTTTTAATATTACTGCTGCCGAATACAAGACATACTGCTAAAGAAACTAGTGTTGCTACAACATGTAAATATCGTTACTTCTCCTTCAACGGGTAGTGGTAGTACTGCCGGACCTGTCTGCCTGACCTCCGCTGACGGCAGCGCGAGAACTAGGAATCTAGGCCGATCCTCACACAGGTCATGACGCTGATTAACGCCGAGAAAGAGACGGTGGGCGGAGAGGTGGGAGAGAACTAGAGAGTTACACGAATGAATAAGGGAGAAAGGGTGAGAGCGAAAGGAGAGAGAGAATGGGGGTTGGAGGGGAAAGGAGAGAGTAAGGTGCGGAGGTAAGACGAGAGAGAGAGCGAGTGGGAGAGAGAGAGAGAGAGAGAGAAAAGAAAGCGAGAGAGAGGACGAGATGAAAGAGAGGGAGAAGGCCGAATATTTTTCGCTGCCGCCGCCGCCGCCGCGTATAATCGACTGACTGCGCATGGCGCGGCAAGGGAGGGAGCGGGGGGGGGCGTCGGAGGAAGAGGGGAGGGGAGTCGCGGAGAGGAGTTCGATCAGGGGAAATAGAGGAGGGCGCGCGAGAGAAGAACTGAGGGGCGTCGAGGGATGCATAGACGGCTGAGATTTAGGTATGAAGGCGGGAAAAGGGGGTTGAGGGAGATACGGGCAGACACGACGAAGCCCAGCAGCAAGCAGCGTTCTCGCTTTTTTTAGGCGGCGTTATATATTTGTTTAATTCCGATCAAACGCAAGCGCCGGAATCTCGGACCCGGCGTGATCGTGTTTTATAAATAGAGACGGCCAGGAAGACGACTCGGCGGAAGAGCGTCACAGACATGACAGCAAGGCGTCAACAAAAACCAACATGCCGACGTACAACAATCTCAGTATTGGACGCAAATGCCGCACTGCGTAATCACATCAACACTACTCGAGGACTTCGCTCAAACCGGCCACCCAAGTAACGCCTAACATATGCAACAGGAGTGGTATAGCATAGAGATCTCTATCTTATACTCTCGCTGTGATATCAATACGCAAACACCAAATGTATCCCCAATACATCACCACCTGCTGGTACCATTTAGCGCTCTATCCGTCCCAACCCGATCTACAACAATATACTCGATAAAATCACCAAAGCGGCCCGCCTATCCCACACAGCATGCAAGACAAGGTTACAGCTGCTTGGCGAGATGGATATAATCTTACGCAGAGCAGGCTGTGTTGTGGACGTCTGGGTCTGACAACGCAGCAGCAGCCGCGGCGAGCGAGCCTTCAGAACAGCGGGCTTCCATATACGCAATCAACGGAAGCTGGCTGAGAACTCATTTTTAATGAGAACACAGAACCGGTCAGCGCTCACTGCACGCGTGATGGACCACGGCCCCCACAGAAAACCTTTCGCACGCGCACAGAGGGAGAGCCGTTCCGCTCACATTAGCAACCCTATCTTAACCAATGTTGCCCGATACTGGGGATCGGGGGCAACTTGAGGTCCGAGAAGCCACAAAGCTGGCAGAATCATAGCACCTAATTTATGTTTTTGACTAATCACATGGTAAAACAGGGAGTAATAACACTATATAGTATATGTAGAGCCGGCGCTAAAAAGCGAAGAGCCAAGAGCGTTCTATACACTATAGCCTTAGTCTACCTAGATCTATTAAGCGTAAATCACTAAACATTAACTTGATTTTCCGGTCCGCAAGACGCGTAACCCCCCCCCCAGCACACAGCCGAAAACTCCTTCACTAGAAGCCGAGAAAACCGGTTGCTTTGTGAATCGCAAAGCTTCAGTACATCTGCGAGCTGGCCTTGCCGCCTACAAAACCCCCCACACGGGTAATTACCACTTGTGCTGATGCACTGGCTCTTAGTATGTATGAGGCGTGTAGCGTGTGTGCGTGCCGTGCGTGACGCGCGCGCGTAATCGCGCATGTGTATGTCTATGTCTTTGCGCGTGTGTATCAGTATGCGCGTGTGTCTGTAGCCTGGGGTGTGAAGGGGACATGAGAACCAAAAACAGTGCCAGCGACCTACGACAGACAAAAGTCTACGAGTATGCGGGAAACTTGATAACATAAAATAAAAATATAACTGGGGGACTCAATGACACTCAGTATAAAGCAGGCAAGACTGCCTAAACCCCCTTCCTCCAAAAGGGCTGCCTCCTCACAGACACTCACCAACCACAGCCAGCTTCCGGCGCGTGACACAAGAACTAATGAACAAGCTGCATATTAGTCTGCTGCTCCTTCTGTTCAACACTTGAAAGCAAGATTTCACAGTACACACACGGATACAAGCCCGCATACATGCGTACAGCTGCACTCTTACAGGCACTCTCTCTGTCTCTGCCACGCACAACTCTCCTTGAACACACCTTGGTCGCTGGCGATATAGAGTGGAAGGAGGCAAGGAGGACGGATGGTGGAGAGGGGAGGGGGAGCAACAAGGAATAAATAGGTGCGTGCGACGCCGACAGCCGTAACATGTCCTGACAGCCAGGAGGCGACACGTGGCGCGCCCACGTCCTCGCGGAGGGGATTTAATTCGGGTGATTTCGCAGAATACGGACGTCCTTCAGCCGCGATTTCCGGGTCGGCGAAATGCAGGCAGGGTGAAAGAGCCAGCATCCGCACCACGCTGGCAGCGAGGGGCGCAAGGAATACACAACCGGATACGGGGAGAGGGGTGGCTGCGAAGCGAGGGGCACACTAGGCTGTTGTCCACAGTTAACATCACAATCACGAACCCGGCCTTACGTCTCTGTTCATTTTTTTCACCACCAAGAAAACTCACAAAGACCCGCTTGGCGACTTATTTCAGACGTAGCAACACCTTCCCCCCCCTCCCCGATCACGTGACACGCGCATCGAACTACTCACCTAGCACGTTCACGAGTACAATCCACGGTTGTTGTTTTTTTTTATTTGTTTTTGTTTTTTTTCATTCTTTTTTTGTTTTTTTTTCTTGGATGCAGACACATCTATAGCTGCAGAAACACCCCCATATCCATAGCTACAGATTAACATCACGACGCAGCAATACTCCCGGCGTTCGAATGCCTGCAGACACAACGCCTGGCTGGCAGACACATCCAGCCGATCGCAGATACATCATGAGCTTGCAGATACATCATGGCTATTGCGGACCCTTTTAGACACGAATGAATTATATATTTCCATGCCTATACCCATGGATGCCGATGCGGGCGCACGTGTGTGGGTGGTAGGGGGGGGGGGGCACGCGTGCTTTCGCGTACGAAGAGGAGCAGAGAGAGAGACGAGAGAAAGAAGCCGAGAGAGCGAGAGAGAGAGAGAGAGAGAGAGACGAGACGAGAGAAGAGACGAGAGAGAGAGCGAAGACGAGCAGACGAAGAGAGAGAGCCACGCGAAGGAGAGAGAGAGAGAAAGAGGAAGAAGATGAGAGAGAAACAAGTAAAGAGAGCAGAGGAGAGAGAGAGAGAGACGAGAGAGAAGAGAGAGAGAGAGAGAAGAGAGAGAGAGCAAAGAGAAGAGAGAGAGAGAGAGAGAGAGAGAGAGAGCGCAGAGGAGACGAGAGAGACGTGAGAGAGAGAGAGAGAGAGAGAATAGGATAATCTAGATAGACTAGGAGACGGGAGGTCTTACCGCAGCATTCACACATATGCACACCTATACCTGCCCCCTGCACCGCCCGCAGCGTCAACGCTTAACTGCTCACGCATACTATCATAATTTACGAAAATTACGCCTAGACTTAAATTCATCAAACAACGAGTCTGGCCAATTTTTTATAGCTCTCGGGGCAAAAATCACCGTCTAGACCATCTACTGCATCCAGACAATAAAACTCATTTATTAACCGCTATAAATGGTTAAATAAGAGTAAATGCGAGTTTTATTATGCTGCCGCGGTTCAGCAGCCTCGCAGCATCGATAGAACAATTCGCCAGAGATCGGCTGTTACGCGTCTACGACGGAGAAGATTAAGGCGGGGGAGGGCGACGGACAGGGGGAAGGGGAGCGCGGCACGGGGAGACGGCAGGGGGGAAGGCGGAGGCGCAGGCACGGGAGAGCGGGCAGGGGGAAGGGAGGCCAGGCACGGGGAAGACGGGCAGGGGGAAGGGGAGGCCAGGCACGGGGGAGACGGGCAGGGGGAAGGGGAGGCCAGGCACGGGGCGACGGACAGAGGGAAGGGGAGGCAGGCACGCCTCCGGTGGCGGGGAGAGACGGGCAGGGGGAAGGGGAGCCAGGCACGGGGGAGACGGCAGGGGGAAGGGGAGGCCAGGCACGGGGGAGACGGGCAAGGGGGGAAGAGGGAAGCCGCAGGCACGGGCGCACGACAGAGGGAAGGGGAGGGCCAGGCACGGGGGAGACGGGCAATGGGAAGGGAGGCCCAGGCAGCGGGGGAGACGGCAGGAGCGGGGAGGGGAGGCGCAGGCACGGGGGAGAACGGCAGGGGGAAGGCGAGGCCAGCAACTGGGGGACGACGGCAGGGGGCAGGGAGGCTCAGGCACGGGGGCAACGACGAGCAGGGCTGGTGACCTAAGGCAACGGGGGGGGCGGCGAAACGGGCAGGAGAGAAGGGCGGCCGGCGGCGTCTATCTTTTCCGCGTAGCCGGCAATGGCGCAACGTCCTACAATGGGTTCCTCTGATTGACTGGCTTGATTTGCTTGACGCAACAAACTTCAAACAGAGAACAAACGCCCATTTGTAATAATTTGGTTTTAGTTCATCATAGTAGACTAAGTATAAATTTTCTGACTGTATTTTCTAAGAAAAACACACATTTTACTCATTCAATCTAAATAATATTATCACTATAATTAGCTTTTCTTTGTGTAACTGTGTTTATTTTCACCTTAATCTGCAAGTTATCGAGACGGGTTTTGGCGGCTCTCGTAACACTTACTACATACGCTCACGTATACGTAACTCGCCACTATAGAATACCCTTCGCTCTGCCGCAAGGAGTAAATGATAGATACAATAATGTACCCACCAAGCATGTACGCTATTCAATTGTGATTTGATTACTCGATACATTATTTCTTGACCTCTTCATTAATTGAAGTAACAAATTCATCACTATTGTTGGTGACGCATATTATACCTTCAAACTGATATGCATACTTTTCATACAAAATTATTCCACTCCCAACTGATGTCATTGTAGA
>NW_014577233.1:304153-311125 GCF_000485595.1 Priapulus caudatus
ATCCCTTCGTTGGGGGCAGGGGGACACGGGGACGGGGCGCGAGGGCAGCCGTGGAGAGCGGGCTAAGACCGGTGGGATTAGCGGGATTAGCTCAGGCGGCCGGGGTCAGGGCCACCAGCGACCAGAGGGACAGCAGGGAGGCCAGGCCACGGGGGGGAGAACGGGCAGAGGGGAAGGGGAGGCCAGGCACGGGGAGACGGGCAGAGGGAAGGGGACGGCCAGGCACGGGGAGACGGCAGAGGAGGGTAAGGGGAGGCCAGGCACGGGGGAGAGCGGCAGGGGGAAGGGGAGGTCAGGCGACGGGGGAGCGGCAACGAGCAGGGTGGTGACTAGGCACGGGGGGGGGGGCGACGGGCAGGAGGAGAAGCGGCCCGGCGGCGTCTATTTTTTCCGTACCGCAAATGCGCAAACGTCCTACATGGGTTCCTCTGATTGACTGCTTTGATTTGCTTTGACGCAACAAACCTTCAAAACAAGAGAACAAACGCCCATTTGTAAATATTTGTTTTAGTTCATCATCAGTAGATAAGTATAAGTTTTCTGATGTATTTTCTAAGAAAAACACACATTTTACTCATTAATATAAAATATAATATCACTATAATTACGCTTCTTTGTGTAACTGTGTTATTTTCACCTTAATCTCAAGTTATGAGAGGGTTTGGGCTCTCGTAACACTTACTACATACGTACGTATACGTACTCGTACTATAGAATAGCCCTTCGCTCTGCCGCAGGAGTAAAGATAGATACAATAATGTAACCCAACAACAATGTAACCCTATTCAATATGTGATTTGATTAACTGATCATTATTTCTTACCCTCTTCATTAATTCAAGTGAAACAAATTCATATATGTTGGTGACATATTATAGCCTTCAAAACTATATGCATACTTTTCATACAAAATTATTCCATCCAACTGATGTAATGTAGACCAATGTACATGTACAGAGTGTTTTTACTTGTTAGAAGTAGTGTACATTAGGAGTAGGACATTCCTGCTAATATCATCAAATCTCCAAAGAAATACTGAAGTTCACAAAACACTAACACAGATATACATATGTGGGGATGTATTAAAATTATAGCAGTCGGCGTCATTGTCCATTGACCAACGACGGCAATTTGTCACATTTCGATAATTTCAAATCACATACCTATTCAGTACCACTGAGGTGAATTCTTCCCACATTATTTATAACGGCTTAGTCTTAACTTAGTGCAAATATGAATAACAAGTTACAACTAAGACTGTTACACATTCAGTTGGTAATCAAACAAAATTTACAACTGGGATTCTTGAAGGAAGATTTTATTTCTTACTTACTTATAGTCCTTAAACTGTCTACGTCACGAATTTCGAGCACCAGCAAGTAGTATATTTGTGTGTTATTTGTACAAAATAAAATGTATGAAAATACAATTAGCGTTTCTATTTACTTTTCATGCTCATATACCTTCTTTATACTCCCTAATTTGCCGGTGCATTCGATGTAACCAAACGCTCGACACAACAACAACCGCCATGAATTCGAAAATTTTTGCGTGGCGCCCAGACGCAGCTAGCCGATATAGCGAACATTTGCGGTAAACGAAGCATTGGCAAAATTATTGTGGCAGCCATGGAAATTCCTTGTAAACTCAAGCGGGAGTTTCTCATATAATCTTCTTTCTGCTTTTTTCTCTTTCGTTTTCTTTCCGATGCACTGGTCTGCCCACCATTGTTTATCGTTTAGTTGATCTAGCCTCTGATCTATCCTGAAGATTTACAATACTGAAGAGATCAAATACTGAAGATTTATCCTGGGATGTCACAAACATTTTTGTTGGCAGAAATTTAAAAAAACACAAATAACATTTCGCAGTTTTAATAATAATTTTTCAAACATAATACACACTATTACACATGAACATATATTATTTATTTTTCCTATATTGTATATTCTATATAGCCAACACAAATCAAAACAGAAACTGTTTGGGCACCACTTTGTGCACCATACACAAATCACGATGACATCGACCACAGCAACCAGTACAGCAACAGAGAGACGCCAGTAATATGTAAATAGTGTTAGACAACACTAATTCAAATCGTCAAGATTTTTGCAAATTTAACCAACGTAAAAACATTTTTATCAGGTGAGAGTTTGTATATAGGAGGATATATTTAGTAACGTTAGTACTAACTTTTGATGCAAAAAAATTACAAAAATAAGGTTTCAACTATATTTTTTTAAATAATTTCTGGAGATTCGTGACGTAGACACTTTAAACATTAACTGCAGAAAGAAAGAAAGATAAGCAGGGATCATCACACCTTCACATTCAGTCGTCGGAGACATCAATGGATACATCGGTAACCGTATTCGAACTCATAGTCATACTAGAAACTAGTACTTTCAGAAGTACTAGTACTTCTAGTACTTAGTAGTTCTAGTAGTTCTAGTACTTTTACTAGTATATTCATATACTAGTACTTTGGTAAGTTCAGTATTATCAAAGTATAAAGCTGTGAAATGAATAAGTGCGAGTGCGTTTGTTCTCTTGTTTTAAAGGTTTGTTGCGTCAAAGCAAATCAAAGCAGCCAATCAGAGGAACCCGTGTAGAACGTTTACGCATTTGCGGTACGGAAAAAATAGACGCGGCCCGGCGCGGGAGGGGGTGGGGACGGGCAGGGCGGTGACCAGGCGCGGGGGCGACGGGAGCAGGAGGGAGATGGAACACGCAGGCAGCGATAAGCAACCGAGCGGCGGCGCTGCCTGCGCGCGTTAATGACGGTGATCGACGTCGTCGGCGATGACGACGTCGGCGGCGGCGGCGGCCGGACACGCCCGTCGGCCGGGCGTGCTCGTCGTTGACGAATGGCGTTTTAAGCGACGCGCGGCTGTTTACGGGGCGAGGTGCGCGCGCGCCCGCTGATCACTGTCATCACGCAGACGCTACCCGACAGAAACTCATGATACGTATTACGGACACGCACGCACGCACGCACGCACGCACGCACGCACGCACGCGTGGCTGCACCAATGCTAGTGATTACGCTGTGATAGCACGCGGACATCCTGCGAGAGAGCGAGCGAGAGAGCGAGAAAGAGAGAGAGAGAAAGAGAGAGAGAGAGAGAGAGAGCGGGGGTGGGGGGACGGTCGTGCAGCGGAGCGGGCTAGCGAGGATAAACAACAACTGACGGCGTCGAATCACATTTTATGACATAATATTAGCACGAGAACGTACAAGCAGTGAGGCACGTATAATAACAGCAGCCTCGCATGCTTGGTGGGGGAATTTCGGGGGAGGGGTGGTGGACAGGGGAGACGGGGATGGGAGGCGCGTGACGGAGGATGAGGATGTGAGATAGAGAAATGGGATACCAGTCCTTAACATCCTTGCTGTGCGAAATTTAGTTGATGTTTTAGTTTATTTAGACAATTAGTGGTGCGTGATAGGTTGAACATCTAGGCATTAGATGGGTGATGGAACTACGGCAGGAGCGACTCGCGATGAATTCGAAAGTGCCGGATGGAGGTGGGGTTAGGCATTGCACAGGGGGAATGTCTGATGCGAAATGGGGGGGTGGGGAGAATATGCGGGAGGGAGAATTGTTCACAGTTCTGTTTCCAAGGCGTCGCTGCGGCCACCGGAGAGTTAACGGCAAGGTCGCTTGGCAAGCAAAAAAAAATCGAAAAACGAGAACGGCAGTACGCGTGACCTCTCGCGATAGTCTGCAAATGCAGCGAGCGCGGCAAACGAACTCGCACGAGCACGCAACCAAATACACAGCCATAATGGAAGCCCCCGAAAGTCAATATTAAAAGCCAGACAGTTCAATTGGAGGAGCACTAATAAAATAATCGACGCTCATATAAAAATATTCGACCGGCGTTAGAGGCATCGCCGGTATAAAGGCACGCTTGATGCGCGAGGGGAAGCAAGGGCGGTAAGATTATACTACCATAAATGTACCTCCGTCTCGCACGAACACACGCTGTCACCTCCCCTCGCACGCTTCTTCCCCTCGACCCGCTCTCGCACGCACGCTCTCTTCTCTCGTCGCTGTCGTCATTTCTCCATGCCCTCTTAATCAATCCACACCTTTCTTTCGTTTTTTCTTTCACTCGTAACCTAAGTTACGCACATGCATACGTACGCACGGCCGTATACACGCACACGCACGTATGCACGCACGCACACATTCATCGAGCAGGTTTTTTTTTTCATCAGAGGCCGCCGCCGACGCGCTAATTGTGTGATGGAAGACGTAACGACAACAGCACAAGTGCTAAATTGCTGCTCCGAGTCGAGCGTCGAGTGCGTGCGAACGGACGGAGCGACTCTACAGACGCTGCTGCGGACGCGGCAAGACATACTTGACCCTGGATAGACAAACTATACTGCATGCACGACGGCCTGGGCTCAACATACGATGGAATACCGGCAGTCCTAGAAAATATGGTGCTTCATTAAAAATACACTGCCAAAGGCGTGTTTTTCGTGTTAAATTAGCTTTTAAGTTTTTTTTATTGGCGATAGAAGAAACACTGCGGTAAGTTAATAGGATCACATGTTTCTCCATAGTAAGCGTGAAAATATTCCTGCATGGAAGATAGAACATTAGATAATAGTGTAAAATTCTATATTCATAGCGAACATTGGACAGTAAACAATGAATTTATTTCCCATTATCAGACAAAACACTTAACGACCAAGCATCAACTTGTTTTTTAAACAGTTTATAACAACTGTTTCTTCGCCCCTTCTTCGTTTTTCTTCGTCGTAAATACTCGTATATAGTACGACTTCGAGGAAGGTAGCTACGAGACAAAATCTGGGATCCCCCGATCCTTCTGGCTCTCGCCTAACAGCGCCTTATCCTGTAGGCCTATTCGACCGTCGGGGTATATATAACCGATAAACGTACACCCCCATCAATACACAGTCGCACGTGTGTGTGTGTGTGTGTGTGTGTGTGTGTGTGTGTGTGTGTGTGTGTGTGCGTGCGTGCGTGTGTGTGTGTGCGTGCTTGCGTGCGTGCGTGCGTGTCCCGCAGACGGATAAAATAATATAAGTGGTTTGATAAATTCACCTTAACGTCGACAGCGCTCGTTCCTCGAGAGTTTAGGGCTATCTTTTTGTCATGCGTCAAAATCGCCGCCGATTCCTCTCGCGCTGAAAATACACAAGAACCGGCGACGTTATACGTCATCAGATCGGGGGGAGGGGTGCCACGGCCGACCCACGGCCCGCCGCGTCGAGCTGTGTGTACAGCGAGCCACGTAAAAACCACGCAGCCTCTCGGATTACGCCAGAGACATCGGAAAGACTGAGAGAGAGAGAGAGAGAGAGAAAAAAAATAGAATCGATAATTACGATGCGATTATTGCAGAACTGATTGCGAAGATCGATTTTCGAGGCGCTAGCGGGCGCCAGGGAATGCGCAGCGGACGCGACTTTGGCGCATCATCCTGCATCCCGATGCGCCCGAGAGTATGTCTACTTATGCGTTTATGTCTTACCAGAGCATTATCAAAGGTTGTGAGGGAAGACATGCTCAGAGAGGCAGTAACAAAATACGCCCCACCCCCTTATTAAGTTTGTTAACGCCACTAACGGACTTTTATTCAATGTCAGTAGCGAATAGCCAACGTTACAGAGGGTTTGGCGGCACCTACAGATGCCAGCCCGCACAGCATCCGGACGGGAGGGACCGCCCAGGCTTCATTGGAAGAACAACATCGCCACGGAACCGCTAACATCTTCAAGCGACCGCCAGTGTTCGACATTTGTCACCGACAGTCTGTCACAGTTGTGACACTGTGACAGTTTTCACAGCT
Organism: Priapulus caudatus; assembly: GCF_000485595.1. Taxonomy (NCBI): domain Eukaryota; kingdom Metazoa; phylum Priapulida; class Priapulimorpha; order Priapulimorphida; family Priapulidae; genus Priapulus; species Priapulus caudatus. The sequence continues at coordinate 309,991 of NW_014577233.1, forward strand.
GGAGCTCGTCTCGCATGCGAGCGAGCACGAGGAGAAGTAGGAGGATAGTGTACGGCTGGCCAAACCACGCTATCGGTGGCGGGTGAGTACAGAAGCGACTACAGGCGTGCGATTGAGGGAGGTGGATGAAGGATGGTTAGCCGAGTGGGCGGACCGTCACCAGCCCCACGCCAGCATCGGTATAAGATCGACATGGGTTAGGTAGAGACGCTAAAGCCTGACAATAAGCGATGGCGTTGGGGGAAACAGAAACCGAAACAGCTGCAGCAGCCGCAGCGCGTGTCTGGGTGCGTGCGGGGGTGTGTACGCGTGCCCCCATCCGCGCGCGAATAGCGTGATTTCGGATGTCATTTGCCCTCACGCACGCACGCACGCACGCACGCACGCCGGCGCACCTGCCCGTCCATACACGGCCCGCTAGCCCGCATGTACAGCTTTTTGTGAAGTCCACAAAAGGCGAAAACGGGGGAATTTCGCGCTAATGGCAGCGATCGCCGTCAAGATAGCCCGCAATAGCGATCGTGCGGGATGATACGCCGCACGCAGTCTCCGTGGGCCGGCCGGGCGCGTGCCGCACGCGGGACGGAAACAACAGAGGCACGACGGAGGGAGGGGGGATAGAGCGGCCAGGTGATAGATGACACAACGATGTCGCTATAGATGTCGCGAATGTCCGACAAACGCTCAATTATCTCCGCGACCCACTGCCTGTCTTCGGTTCAGTCTTGGCGCATGTATTCGTTCTGCCTCCTGCTTTCTCTTTTCTTTGTTCTTACCCTCTCCAGCTCTATTTTCCATTTTTGCCAACACGCATGCACGCACGCACGTAGACGCATGCGCACGCACACACAGACACAAAACAGACCCCCATGCACGCACGCAATCTCCCTCATTCTCATTAATCAGCTATGACAGCTCAGCATCATCTGCTATCCAGAACAGACACCATACATGAGCTTGCATTGCAGCTCGACTCTCCCCCGCTTCGCTTATTCGCTTATTTTCCCCCAGCTCTCCCACTCCACCACCCCATTTGTCTCCCCTCATCTTCATCTCTCTCTCTCTCTCTCTCTCTCTCTCTCTCTGTCTCTCTGTCTCTCTGTCTCTCTGTCTCTGTCTCTGTCTCTCTGTCTCG
>NW_014577233.1:312368-313451 GCF_000485595.1 Priapulus caudatus
CACTCACGCACACGCACATACGCACGCACGCACGCACACATACCACCCGCACGCACAGTCATATCATCCAGAGCTGTCTTTACTAACGCGCATGCGCAGAGTGGCCCCCCCATCTCGTCGTTTATTGCAACTCGTAAAAAACAAACGGAGAGCAAAGATCTCCAGCCGGTCGTTGCTGCCGATCTTTTCATTATAGTCGCATTAGTGTCTCCGTCGATGAGACGTCGTCTCCCCCAGAGTTGTGCCTCGTTTATATCCCCTCCTTTACAGACGTTTAAACAGCCAGCATCGAGTCCTTAGCGTACGGCTTACGCGCAGAAGCGGCAGTGAGCAGATAACGGGTTACGTCACAGGCTGCGTAGACTTAGCGGACGCTGACAGCGACAGACAGATAAAAAATGGCAACAATTCAGCCCCCTCACCCTGCTCACTATTAACCTGATCAATAACCGTAGCTCCTAATCGACGTAACCCATCAATAACCGAGTCCACAACCCTCTCTCTGTAACCCGCACCGATAACGACTGCCACGCTCCCAGCGCTGCTGGCGAAACACACGCGCACATCCACGCCTGACCCTACTTAGCACTTTAATACAAAAGTAACCACACCACTACGCCAAGAGAGGAAAGTGGAATAGGAAGGTTGGTAATAGGGAGAAAGGAAGGAGTGTGAAGAATGGGAGCGGGAAAATACGAGCGAGGAAAGAAATGGAGAAGGGTATAAATACAAGAGAGATAAAAGGGGGATGAAAATAAACGCAGATGGGAAAGAGTGAAGGAGATAGAAATGGAAAAAATGTCGGAATGGGGGAAGAGTCGGGGAGGGAAAAACGCGGGAGCGTAAATAGTAAAGAAGCGGTAAAATTAAAGATGGACAGAAATGGGGTGAGGAAAGAAATGTCTAGATATCTGCATGGGGCAATAAAAGATGGCGAAGTGGGGGGAAAGCACACGTGGGAGGAGGAATAGGGGAAGGTTGGGGGGGGCACGTGAGTAACATGTGTGTATGACTCATCGGCGGAACGCGGCACTGTCCTTATCTGTGTTTAAAAAACTCACTGTACACACACACACACACACA
>NW_014577233.1:314536-325420 GCF_000485595.1 Priapulus caudatus
GAGAGAGAGAGAGAGAGAGAGAGAGAGAGAGAGAGAGAGAGAGAGAGAGAGAGAGACCGGCTGCGCGTATGCGGAGAGCAGCTGATAAGCTACCAGCGAGATATCAAACAGAAAAACGCTGATGTTGTTTCTTTGACAAGCGCCCGGCAAAACATCTACACCGACTCGGCTGGCTACACCTGTGAGCACTTTACCTGAAAAATGATGACGGCAATAGGTGTCTATAGCTAGCGCAGCCGGCGTACATCTCTCCGATTACCGCTACGCGTCTGCGTCCACCAGTCAGTCACCGATCAACACACCGGCGCGTCTGTCTGCAAAGGGCGGGTACTGGATAGACTATAGAGCGAGAAGCGGAGATATGGAGCGCGCTGACGTGCCGTGGTAGTGCGTGCGCACATGCGCGTGTACGTGCACGCGTGCATGCGTGCGCACAAAAAAAAAGATTAGTTAGTCATTATCTTAAAATTGCTCGAGGAACAAGTCGGCGATGAGTCATCCCGTAGTCGAAGACACAACAACAGCAGCACGCGACGATGGCGATGACGACGATAATTATGAGGCGGAGGCTGGTTTCCTTCTATCGATGATATGGTGCGATATAAACAGTAGACATTGTGTGGTCTTCTGCGAGCAAGAATTCCACCGCTCTACATACCTATACCGCCCGCAGCACGCAACAGCATATATCCCTTTATTTCAGGATGAAAAGAAATTAAACACTACTCACTGCATTCACGATGATGATGATGATGATGAAATAATAATAATAATAATAATAATAACGCAACAGAAATGTATGCATGCACAGACAAAATCACTTTCCGGTCAATCACACCCCGGCCTGTCTGAGACGAGTGATAACACAGATTGTCTAGTCTGACGCACGAAAAAAATGCACCAAATCTGTCAGTCACAGACGCGTCTGGTAATCAGCACCGGCGTAAACCGGTGATCTCAATATCGCCCACCTACCCACGCCCACGCACGCACGCACACATGCACGCACGCACGCACGCGCGCCGGAGCTGTGTAAGCGAGGCAACGCACGGGTACGATAAAAATCGTTCGCTTCTATTCGAGACGACAGATTGTAGCAATGACTGACTGGCTGGCTTGCTGGCTGGCTGGCTGGATGGTTGGCAGTCTGGCTAGATGGTTGGTTGGCTGGCAGTCTGGCTAGATGGTTGGTTGGCTGGCAGTCTGGCTAGATGGTTGGTTGGCTGGCAGTCTGGCTAGATGGTTGGTTGGCTGGGGGTCTGGCTGGCTGGATAGTTGGTTAGCCATATGGGATGTCCATGGCTGGATGGCTGGTTGGCCCGCGGGATACCTGGATGGCTGGATGGATGGCTGGCCCGCGGGATACCTGGATGGCTGGATGGATGGCTGGCCCGCGGGATACCTGGATGGCTGGACGCAGCGCGGGATAACCCTGGATGCGCTCTGGCTTGCCCCGCGTCGGATACCTGGATGGCTGGATGCGATGGCTAGCCGGGATACCTGGATGGCGTGGCTTGGCCCGCGGGATACCTTGATGGCTGGATGGAATGGTTACCCGCGGGATACCGTAGAATCGGCGTGGCTGCCCGCGGGATAACCTGGATGGCTGCTGGCCCCGGAATACCTTGGCGATGGCGTGGCTGGCCGGCGCGGGATAGCCTGAGTGGCTGGAATGGATGGCTAGCCCTGCCGGGATACCTGGCATGGATGGCTTGGCCGGCGGATACCTGGATGGCTGGCTGGCGACCGCGGGATACCTGGATGGCGTGGGACTGGCCCGCGATACCTGGATGGCTGGCTTGGCCAGCGGGATACCTTGATGGCTGGATGGATGGCTGGCCCCGCAGGGGATACCTGGATTGTCTACGATGGATGCGCTGGCCCGCGGATACCTAGATGGCCTAGCTGGCATGCCGCGGGATACCGTGGATGGCTGGCTGGCCGCGGGATACCTGGATGGCTGGATGGATGGACTGGCCCACGGGATATCCTGGAATGTGCTAGATGGATGGCTGGCCCGCGGATACCCTGGATGGCTGGATGATGGCCTTGGCCCGCGACTACCTGATGGGCTGGCTGGCCCGCGGGGATACCCTGGATGGCTGGCTGGCCCGCGGGAATACCTGTGATGGCTGGATGGATGGCTGGCCCGCCGGGATACCTGGATGTTCTAGAATGGATGCGCCTGGCCCGCGGATTACGCTAGATGGCTGGGCTGGCCGCGCTGGGTATACCTGATGGCTGGCTGGCCGACGGGGATACCTGGATGGCTGGATGGATGGCTAGCCCCGCGCGGGATACCTGGATGGCATGGCTGGCGCCGCGTGGGATACCGTAGATCGGCTGGTCCCCGGCGGGATTACCTGCGATGGCTGGATGGGATAGCTAGCCACGGGAATACCTCGGGATGGCTGGTATGGATGGCTAGCGACGCGGGATACTGGATGGCTGGATGGATTGGCATGGCGCGCGGGATACCTGGATACCTGGATGGCTGGATGGTATGGCAGCCGGCAGCGGGATACCTGGATGCTGGATGGATGGCTAGGCCCGCGATAACCTGGATGGCTGTGGATGGTGGCTAGCCTGCGGCAGATACCTGGATGGCTGGGTATGGATGGCTGGCACGCGGGATACTTGGATGGCTAGATGATGGGCTGCCCGCGGATACCTGGATGGCTTAGTATGGATGGCTGGCACGCGGATACGTTTTGGGATCGGCTGGATGGATGGCTGCCCGCTGGGATACCTGGATGGCTGGATTGGCTTGGATGCGCTGGCCCGCCAGATACCTGATGGCTGGATGGATGCAGCTCGCCGGGACTACCTTGGATAACGGGCATGGATGGCTGGGCCCGCGGAGATATAACTGGATGGCTGGATGGATGGTTGGATGGATGGCTGGATGGATGGCTGGCCCGCGGGATACATGGATGGCTGGATGGATGGCTGGCCCACGGGATACCTGGATGGCTGGATGGATGGATAGATGGCTGGCCCGCGGGATATACCTGGATGGCTGAATGGATGGCTGGATGGATGGCTGGCCCGCGAGATACCTGGATGGCTAGATGGATGGCGTGGCCGCGCGGATACCTGCATGGCTGGATGGATGGCTGGATGGCATGGCTGGCCCGCGGGATACCTGATACCTGGATGGCTGGATGGATGGCTGGCCACAGGGTACCTGAATGGCTGGATGGATGGCTGGCCCGGCGGATACGCTGATGCTGGATGGATGGTTGGCCCGCGGATACCTTCGATGGCTGGCCCTGCGGGATACCTGGATGGCTGGCCGGCTGGCTTACTTGGTTGCTGACTAGACGACTGACTAGATGATGGGTGGTTGGTGGCCCGCAGACTAGCTGGATGGTTAGGAGTAGCATGACTTAGCAGCAGCAGCAGCACCATCCACCACCACCACCACCAACCACCACACCACACACACCACACCACCACACCACCACCACACCAGCAGCCAGCAGACAGCAGCAGCAGCAGCAGCAGCACCACCACCAGCCACACCAGCACCACACCACGACCACCCACCACAGCAGCAGCAGCAGCAGCAGCAGCACCACCACCGCAGCACCACCACCACCACCACGCACCACCAGCAGCAGCAGCAGCAGCAGCAGGCAGCAGCCAACCACCAGCACCACCACCAGCACCACCCACCACGCACGCAGCAGCAGCAGCAGCAGCACCACCACACCACACCACCACACACCAGCCAGCAAGCAGCAGCAGCAAGCCAGCAGCAGCCAGCAGCACTGAATTGAACTAATGACATGATTGCGGGATAATTTTCACGGCGTCCACCTAATTCTTCGACGACACCTGTAGGCGTCCGTTAAACAGCAGCCGATTAGTTAGCCAGTCAGCCGGCGCCATGAATCAGGCGAGACAGACATCTCTTGCAGATACTCGTGTGCTGTCTGCTGCTACTGGCCAGTCGCAGTTACCTGCGCGGTGTCTGTCACAGCTCGGAGGCAGTGTTCCGTCTCTCAGACATCTGTGCTATTCTCCTTTACTAGTATGTTGTATTCTGGTTTGACAAATTCACGCGAGCTGCCTCATTTGTCATTGCCTGTATTGCACTGGCATTGTTTAGCATTTATCTGTGGTCGGTGGTTGCCACATGTTGTTTTCCTGGCCAGTCTGGCAGTTATCTGTGTTGTTCTGGTATTCCTTGATTGTTGTAATGCTTTCCCTGGCTTCGGCTGACGCGTCTCTCGGTGCTTTATGAAAACCTCATCATGTCGTTTCACCGTAAATCCGTCCACTTAGTCGCACATGACACCTAAGCTGTAGATTAGAGTGCGATTTACGGCAAATTGTTGCAGAATTACATCACGCAGCACGAACAAAAAACCGGCCGCTCCGGTGTTGACACAAGCACGAGCGCTCCCACTCACAGCAGGACGCACAGACCTATACGCACGCACGCACGTGCACCACAGAGGAGAATAATTTTCTGTGCGCTGTCAGACATACGTGATGACGAAACGGCGTCGGTAGGGAGGGGGGTGTTGCGGGAGAGTGAGCGAGGGCAGGGAAGACACAGAGACGGATGAAAACAGGGAGGGCCAGTGCAATTGGTGTGAGCGGGGGAGAGAGGGTGCAGGCGAAGGTGAGAAGGGTGGGTACAGGTGAGGGTACGAGCGGAGAAGGGGAGGTACAGGTGAGGGTGTGAGCGGGGGAGGGCAGGTAGAAGTGATGGTGTGAGCGGGGGGAGGGCAGGTACAAGTGATGGTGTGAGGGGGGGAGGGCAGGTACAGGCGATGGTGTGAGCGGGGGGGGGGGGAGGGCAGGTACAGGTGATGTGTGAAGCGAGGAGGGCAGGTACAAGTGATGGTGTGAGTGATGTGTGCACGTGCACCGCTCTCAAGCGCACCCCTCAAAACACCAGCCGCGCACATTTCTGCCTATAGAGGGCAGCAGCGACAACGCATTGACTGTAAGATTGCTTTACTCGGCGCGGGTAAGCGGATTGTGCACCGACTGCACACACTTCCTCTCGCCTTCTTCCCTGTCTAAGTAACGCTCATAGGGTCTATGTCCCCCAGGGTACTGCCGGAACGTACCCTGGTAACTATTTGATATGGTTAGGGTTAGGTTAGGATTAGGGTTAGGGAGTAGGCGTAGGCGACTACCTAGACTCGTTAGTGGAGTAGGCGAGGTACGTCCGGCATATTAGATTCGTACCAGGGTACGTTCCGGTATACCGGACCGTACCACAGGGTACGTTCCGGCAGTACCCCGGGGGGACATAGACCCTCTCCAGCGTGACGGCAATGAATTCACGTTAACACACAACGAGCAGCTCTCAGGCGAAACACAGTCAGCACGACGTCTCACGACGTCCTAGTATCGCATATATACTCTGCACGTACAACAACGGATGGAAATCCTGGTGACCTCAGTCAAGGTAAATAATATCAGCAGTACAGGAGTATCGCACACGTACACGCGAGCAAGAGCAGGGGACGCCGATAACTGCCGGCTAAACAAAGCAGACATGCAAGAGTAGTCAGTCCCCTCTATATCTGGCATATTCTGCTAGAGTCTAGACAGTAGTACAACGCACAGGCAATCGTAGAGAGCGCAGATAACAGCCAGCCATGTGATTGGGTTCAACGTAGATTCAACTCACTCGCCATAGCCAGTCAGCCCCATAATAGACGACCTAGGGTCGTACGTACCCGAGCAGCCAAACTAGGGTCATAGTACGCGCAAGCGGCGACAGCCAGTAAAATAACTAATATCGTGTTTATCATCGCATCCGCATATGCCGCACGCACAGATCATCATTATTATTAGATGGCAGAAGCCTAGGACCCTTACCGGATTACAACGAAGCCAAACCCGCGCACACACGCAGAGTGCGCGTCTGGCACGCGCCAACGACGAATATGCAAATCGGCGCAGATGCGTCAACATCATTACCGAGTTTGTACACGGGCGTTTCAGAATGCGACAATATAAATTCTGGAGTGGCAGTCAGTAGGAGAGACTGCGCTGCCCTCAGACGCCGCGAAGGGCAAACATGCTCTAATAAAGCCATTAATGATTCATTGTTAGCCATCAATAACACAACGCTTCACGCGTGCTAAAAGTTGGAGATTGCGAGAGAGAAAGAGAGAGAGAGAGAAAGTAGAGAAGGCCTTTACAGCGAAGGGGAGAGAAAGACAGGCAGACAGACAGACAGGCAGGCAGTGATAAATAGTCTAAATACAGGGGGGACAGAGAGAGAAGAAATAGGGGGAAGGGATGAAGGGAGTGGAAACAGACAGACATACAGACATACAGACAGACAAAGAGACGAACGAATGGAGAAAATGATGAGTGCAGACAGATGGGTAGGAGGGCAAGATGAGTAGGGAAGAGAGATGAGACGGGGAGAGAGAAAATGTAACGGCGAGAAAACGGTTAAAATAAACATTTTAGAACGCAAGATGATAAAAAGATAAGGGGCCGTTACAAGTGATTGTTCCATCGGGCTGGCACGTCGTCGGCGCGAATTACCCGCCACTACAGCGACTACAGACGCGAGACTTAAACATCGATATAATATAACGAGAATTCACACCTTTCGGCGGCACACCAAAGTGCCGCTATGACGGTACGCTCGAGGAAAGACTTGACGCAGCAAACACACATGAACCATGTGAACAGAAAAAAAGCGTCACCAATGACGCCCGCCGGTGAATGAGTCCAACCGCCTCATGCCGATGTTACAGACACGCACAGACACCCATACAACGCGCACGGCCACACACGGACACGCACGCACGACGCACTTACAGACAGCCGCGCAACGCACGCACGCACAGACGCGCGTACACGTAACACAGACACGCACGCTTGTAGCAGATGTGTAACGCCTGCGAAAACACCTGCGAAAATGCTCCTGTTGAAGCTGTTGCAAAGTGCTCCTAACTGCATCTCACCTTCCCACAACATGCACCTCCGCTATCCCTCCTCCTCTCTTCTCTCCACGCCAGCACGCGCATAACGCAGACAAGCAATTCTCGATCGATCAGTAGACGCCGCACAATTCTTCAGCCGTCGCATAGCACGCACGCATGCACGCACGCACGCACGCAACACACGAACGCACGCAGCGCACATACACACGTAGACATGTAATACCAAAGAGCGTTTCGGGTGACTGTTATTGGCCGGGGAGGATAAGGAAAAGCTGCAAGGATGCGGAAGAGAATGATGAAAAATTGCAAGGCGTGAGAGAGGATGCTATGGGAAGCCTGAAACAACATCCGACTTTTTGAGTTTCTGAGTTTCCGAGTTTATGCGAGTTTCTAAGTTTCATCTGCGCATGCCTTTTCATATATTTATTATATCATATTTTAATACATGTTCTATTATTAGTGTTCTATGTCTCTGCTTCAGGCGCTTCATCCTTGAAACTACATACGACTTTTTGAGTTTCCGAGTTTTCGAGTTTCTTTCACGAGTTTTGAGTTTCATCTGCGCATGTATTTTCATATATTTTATTGTATCCATATTTTATATATGTTCTACTTATTAGTGTTCTATTGACTCTGCTTCAGGTGTTTGTTGTACGCGCAGAAGAAAAACTTAGCAACTCGGAAACTCAGAACTCGGAAACTCGGAAACTCAAAAGTCGGATGTCGTTTCAGGGCTTCCATAGGATGCAGAGAAACTGGAAGGATGAGGAAGAATGATGCAGATAAGCTACCAGCCTGCGACAGAGGACGCAGAGATGTTGCCCAGCATGGCGACAGGGGATGCAGAGAAGCTGGCCAGCATGCGCACAGAGAATGCAGAGAAGCTGCCAGCCTGCGACAGAGGACGCAGAGATTGTTCCCAGCACGCGACAGGGAATGCAGAGCAGCTGCCAGCATGGCGAGCAGAGAATGCAGAAGAAGCTGCCAGCCTGCGACAGAGGAACGGCAGAGATGTTGCCCGCGACGCGACAGGGGATGTCAGAGAAGCTGGCCAGCATGTGACAGAAGATACGGAGAAGCTGCAAGTCATGCGACACGAGGATGGGAGAAGCTGCCAGCATGCGAACAGAGGATGCAGAGAAGCAGCTGCAGCATGCGACAGAGGATGCAGAGAAGCTGCGCAGCATGCGACAAAGGATGCAGAGAAGCTGCCAGCATGCGACAGAGGATGCAGAGAAGCGAAAAAAGATGCCGGGAGTGGATACAGAAAGCAGCAATGATACGAAAGCGAGGGCAGATAACAGGCCGCAAAGATACGGGCAGAGGGTGCATTAGATGCCTATGCGCTACCACCCGACACGCACGCGCGCCCGCATCCCGCGGGACGGCGCCTCGAGTCAACGCGCCGAGATTTCATTCATCTCATTTTAATTATTTAATAACTAATTTATTTGCGCTCGTTTACGCGTCGGCGTTGCGTCCGCATCGCCGCTAGGGGCGCGAGCGCGCGGCCTCTGCGCGGACGGAGGCGGCTGTGGCTTTGATGTAGCTACATGTATGCGGCGGCTCAGCGCCCTCCAGCGAACATCTCTCGCCCCACGCACCACAAGACGCTGTTCGAGACCCCACATTAAAATATTGCGCGTCCGCGCGTTTTGAATTGCGATCCACCGATGATTGATTGAACGAACCGCCTCGGAGCTCTCTCGCACTGAACGATAGATGTATTACACGCTGCGCTGCGCGCGAGGCCGGCCAGCTAGCGTGGCTGCCCCCCTCCTACCCCTCCACCTCATCCTCCTCCTCCTCCTCCTCCTCCTCCTCCTCCTCCTCCTTCCTCTACTAGTGTGCGAAAGAAACTCGGCAGCTGCTCGCAACTGATCGATGCAGGTCGATAATGAAGCAAGGGAACCGCAGCGCCTGCAGCAGCAGCAACAGGAGTGGCGGCGGCTGCATGCATCATCATCATCATCACATCATCATCTATCATCAACGCAACATCTCCACATCATCATCTCAAAACCAACAGCAACAACCAGCAGAATCATGCTGTTGCTAGGACGCTCGACGGGGAGCGGCGGAGGAGGAGGGGGGATGTGTGCGCGCGCGAGACGCGTGGCGCGCAGCAGCGGCGGGCACCGGTGACCTAGTTCTGGCGCGAGGCCGCCGTCGTGGCTGCCCGCCAGCATGAGACGTGTGTAAACAGAGCTGCGCCCGCGTCCGCCCACGCGCGCACAGCTAACACGGCGGCGGCAGCGTGAATAGCCGACACAGAAATGCGTGAAAGAGTTCGTTTGAAAAACTCCGTACTGCGAGAGCCACCGAAGACGCCGCTGCTGGCCGCGCTGCCGCTGCTGCGTGTTAGCGAATGTAGAAGGGGCGTGGAGATGATGGATATGACTGCTCTGCTGATGGATCCTGTATACTGGAAGCAAGCATTTAGCCTTGTATCAAGGAGCACAGAGTCGACGATTTAGTACATGCGGACCGCTCAACGGCACGCACGCACGCTCGCAACACTCGCGCGAGCGGAGAACGCATACCAATTGCTTACACATGTGCACGCACACACGTACAGGTGCACCATGTGCACACAGCGTGCGCATATTGGGGCGCGCAACACAACGCGCACGCACCGCACACGCACAACACCCACACACGCGCGACGCGCGCGCGCACACGCACACCGCACACCGCACACCAGCACACACGCACACACCACACACAGACACACACACACACACACACACACACACACACACTCACACACACACACACACACACACACACAACACACACCACACCCACACACATCCAGCGCTAACCATAGCTTTTTACACGGACTATACATCGTACTCAACTGTAAAGCACCAGGGTCACTACTGTAGGAACTACTGCTATATTCTCCTGAGATGTTTGTTTTCTCAACCACAGCCTGTTGAGGCATTACTTATCTAGCGTTCGGTCACTCATCCACATGGACCTATATGAAGAACAAGGAACATTCGTTTACGTAACATTGCAACACATCCAGTAAGAGCATGAGCTAAGATTGCACACATCAGTTACTAGCATGGGTTAAGATTGCACACATCAGTACTAGCATGGGTTAAGATTGCACACCATCAGCAAGAGCATGGGGTTAAGATTGCACACGTCAGTGAAAGCATGGGCGAAGATTGCAACACATCAGTAAGAGCATGGGTTGAAGCGATTGCAGCACCCCAGTAAGAGCCACAATCAATACGCACAAAAGTAAGGCGTTTACTGGCACGCATCCAAGCATAATAGGTCTCGTAAATATAATCAGGGGAGAGACTTAGAATGTTGTCATTTTATTTGCATCTCAGCTTCATTCAAGATTACTTACAAACACACGCACCACACACACACACACACACACAGACACAACACACGCACGCACGCACATACACACACATACATACAACACACATGCACACAACACAGACACACACACACACACCAACACACACACACAACCACGCACGCACGCACGCCAGCACGCCGCACAGCACGCACGCACACACACACAGGACGCACGCATGTATGCATCATACCCATCCGGGTAACAGTAGGAAAAGCACGCAGCAGGAAAAGAAAACAGATGCTATATACAGCGTAAGCATGGCATCATCACTGGCTCTACGCACACGCGCGCGCGCGCTCGTCCACAGGATCGCCGCAAGGACACGCGCGCCCACACACGCACGCACTGCGTGCTCACACACCCACACACGCCCCCCCGCCACCAACACGCCAACACGAGCACACACGCAGACTAACCGCACGAACCAGGCGCCACAAAACCGATCAAACATTCCCACCCCCACGCCCCGTCCGCGCGTTCGTACAGATGCCGTTACCGGAGTACATACGTATAGCAGCCGCAAGAAACCACCACCCCCGTTAGTTACCCGTGCTGCTACTGCTG
>NW_014577233.1:325430-326762 GCF_000485595.1 Priapulus caudatus
GAACTCGGAGTTTGCTCGAGTTTGCAAACTAAAGTTTGCTAGTGTAGACAGGGCTTCACAGACATCTGTGCTATCTCCTGTTACTAGTATGTTGTATTCTGGTTTGACAATTCACGCGAGCTGCCTCATTTGTCATTGCCTGTATTGCACTGGCATTGTTTAGCATTTATCTGTGGTCGGTGGTTGCCCACATGTTGTTTTCCTGGCCAGTCTGGCAGTTATCTGTGTTGTCTGGTATTCCTTGATTGTTGTAATGCTTGTCCCTGGCTTCGGACCGTCTCTCGGGTCTTTATGAAAACCTCATCATGTCGTTTCACCGTAAATCCGTCCACTTAGTCGCACAATGACACCTAAGCTGTAGATTAGAGTGCGATTTACGGCAAATTGTTGCAGAATTACATCACGAGCACGAACAAAAACCGGCCGCTCCGGTGTTGACACAAGCACGAGCGCTCCCACTCACGCACACGCACATACGCACGCACGCACGCGCGCGCACGCACGCACACACACGCTCAGATATGAGAATATTCACGAATCCGCTCAGAAACGCTCGAAGAATACGCGCGCCGATGCATTTATCGGCGTCATAAATCAGTCGTTACGAGGTATTGTAAAGCGATGGATATCAGTTTACTCCCTCCATCCGCCCCGCCATACTCCTACCTGCAATCTGCACTCACATATCTGCAGCAGCAGTTATCGCGCGCGTGTACAACGTCCGACTTCCCCGCCATGGCAACAGCGACGCGCGAATCGCGTCTGCCATACGGTGAGAGATTAGCGAGACGTGTCTGCGCGTTTATTTATTCATTTATTTATTTATCAGCGACGAGCACTGACAATCACAACAGCTAGCTACTGCTGGTAGCACGCCGCCTTAGACGTGAACTCCTCACGACTAGACCTGAGATCGAATAAATGTCAAAACACGAAGTGTGCGCGCGTGTGCGTGTTCGTGTTTGCGTCACTGTGTGTGCGTGCGCGCGTGCGTGTGTGAATGCGCGCGTATGTGTATGCGTGCATACGCGTGTGCGCAGTGTCTGGGGGGGTTCTAGGTCTAGACTTAGTTACGCCTCTACTGAGTTCTAACGAACGACGCGCGCATACCGCCGCGTGTGTACCTGACATCAACACATCACATCCCCCCGCGAGTTCATAGTGCGGCTGATCATACGCGCGCGTACGTAAGGTAAGTAAGCTACATCGCAGGTCGTTACACCTGTCTGGCCTGTTACGTGCCTGGCAGGTGGCCAGCAGCGGGAGAGAGAGAGAGAGAGTGAGAGAGATTGAGAGAGAGTGAGAGAGAGAGAGAGAGAGAGAGAGAGAGAG
>NW_014577233.1:326772-334006 GCF_000485595.1 Priapulus caudatus
TTAGTGGAGTAGGCGAGGTACGGTCCGGCATATTAGATCGTACCAGGGTACGTTCCGGTATACCGGACCGTACCCAGGGTACGTTCCGGCAGTACCCCGGGGGACATAGACACTCTCAGCGTGACGGCAATGAATTCACGTTAACACACAACGAGCAGCTCTCAGGCGAAACACAGTCAGCACGACGTCTCACGACGTCCTAGTATCGCATATATACTCTGCACGTACAACAACGATGGAAATCCTGGTGACCTCAGTCAAGGTAAATAATATCAGCAGTACAGGATATCCACACGTACACGCGAGCAAGAGCAGGGGACGCCGATAACTGCCGGGCTAAACAAAGCAGACATGCAAGAGTAGTCAGTCCCCTCTATATCTGGCATATCTGCTAGAGTCTAGACAGTAGTACAACGCACAGGCAATCGTAGAGAGCGCAGATAACAGCCAGCCATGTGATCTGGGTTCAACGTAGATTCAACTCACTCGCCATAGCCAGTCAGCCCCATAATAGACGACCTAGGGTCGTACGTACCCGAGCAGCCAAACTAGGGTCATAGTACGCGCAGAGTCGGCGACAGCCAGTACGAATAACTAATAATCGTGTGTTATCATCGCATCCGCATATGCCGCACGCACAGATCATCATTATTATTAGACTGCAGAAGCCTAGGACCCTTACCGGATTACAACGAAGCCAAACCCGCGCACACACGCAGAGTGCGCGTCTGGCACGCGGCCAACGACGAATATGCAAATCGGCGCAGATGCGTCAACATCATTACCGAGTTTGTACACGGGCGTTTCAGAATGCGACAATATAAATTCTGGAGTGGCAGTCAAGTAGGAGACTGCGCTGCCCTCAGACGCCGCGAAGGGCAAACATGCTATAATAAAGCCATTAATGATCATTGTTAGCCATCAATAACACAACGCTTCACGCGTGCTAAAAGTTGGAGATTGCGAGAGAGAAAGAGAGAGAGAGAGAAAGAGAGAAGGCCTTTACAGCGAAGGGGAGAGAAAGACAGGCAGACAGACAGACAGGCAGGCAGTGATAAATAGTTAAATACAGGGAGGGACAGAGAGAGAAGAAATAGGGGGAAGGGATGGAAGGGAGTGGAAGACAGACAGACATACAGACATACAGACAGACAAAGAGACGAACGAATGGAGAAAATGACTGAGTGCAGACAGATGGGTAGGGAGGGCAAGATGAGTAGGGAAGAGAGATGAGACGGGGAGAGAGAAAATGTACCGCGAGAAAACGGTTAAAATAAACATTTTAGAACGCAAGATGATAAAAAGATAACGGGGCCGTTACCAGGTGATTGTTCATCGGGCTGGCAACGTCGTCGGCGCGAATTACACGCCACTACAGCGACTACAGACGCGAGACTTAAACATCGATATAATATAACAGAGAATTCACACGTTTCGGCGGCACACCAAAGTGCCGCTATGACGGTACGCTCGAGGAAAGACTTGACAGCGCAACACACATGACACATGTGAACATGAAAAAAAGCGTCACCAATGACGCCCCCGGTGAATGAGTCCAACCGCCTCATGCCAATGTTACAGACACGCACAGACACCCATACAACGCGCACGCACACACGGACACGCACGCACGCACTTACAGACACGCGCGCACGCACACACACGCACGCACAGACGCGCGTACACGTACACACAGACACGCACGCTTGTAGCAGATGTGTAACGCCTGCGAAAACACCTGCGAAAATGCTCCTTGTTGAAGCTGTTGCAAAGTGCTCTAATGCATCTCACCTTCCCAACAACATGCACCTCCGCTATCCCTCCTCCTCTCTTCTCTCCCACCCAGCACGCATAACGCAGACAAGCAATCTCGATCGATCAGTAGACGCCGCCACATCTTCAGCCGTCGCATAGCACGCACGCATGCACGCACGCACGCACGCACACACGAACGCACGCACGCACATACACACGTACATGTAATACCAAAGAGCGTTTCGGGTGACTGTTATTGGCCGGGGAGGATAAGGAAAAGCTGCAAGGATGCGGAAGAGAATGATGAAAAATTGCAAGCGTGAGAGAGGATGCTATGGAAGCCCTGAAACAACATCCGACTTTTTGAGTTTCTGAGTTTCTGAGTTTCTGAGTTTCCGAGTTTCTGCGAGTTTCTAAGTTTCATCTGCGCATGCCTTTTCATATATTTTATTATATCCATATTTTATACATGTTCTATTATTAGTGTTCTATTGTCTCTGCTTCAGGCGCTTCATCCCTGAAACTACATACGACTTTTTGAGTTTCCGAGTTTTCGAGTTTCTTTTCCGAGTTTTTGAGTTTCATCTGCGCATGTATTTTCATATATTTTATTGTATCCATATTTTATATATGTTCTATTATTAGTGTTCTATTGACTCTGCTTCAGGTGTTTGTGTACGCGCAGAAAAAACTTAGCAACTCGGAAACTCAGAAACTCGGAAACTCGGAAACTCAAAAAGTCGGATGTCGTTTCAGGGCTTCCATAGGATGCAGAGAAACTGGAAGGATGAGGAAGAATGATGCAGATAAGCTACCAGCCTGCGACAGAGGACGCAGAGATGTTGCCAGCATGCGACAGGGGATGCAGAGAAGCTGCCAGCATGCGACAGAGAATGCAGAGAAGCTGCCAGCCTGCGACAGAGGACGCAGAGATGTTCCCAGCACGCGACAGGGGATGCAGAGAAGCTGCCAGCATGCGACAGAGAATGCAGAGAAGCTGCCAGCCTGCGACAGAGGACGCAGAGATGTTGCCAGCACGCGACAGGGGATGCAGAGAAGCTGCCAGCATGTGACAGAAGATACGGAGAAGCTGCAAGCATGCGACAGAGGATGAGGAGAAGCTGCCAGCATGCGACAGAGGATGCAGAGAAGCAGCTGCCAGCATGCGACAGAGGATGCAGAGAAGCTGCCAGCATGCGACAAAGGATGCAGAGAAGCTGCCAGCATGCGACAGAGGATGCAGAGAAGCGAAAAAGATGCGGGAGTGGATACAGAAAAGCAGCAATGATACGAAAGCGAGGGCAGATAAGCAGGCCGCAAAGATACGGGAGAGGGTGCATTAGATGCCTATGCGCTACCACCCGCACGCACGCGCGCCCGCACTCCCGCGGGACGGCGCCTCGAGTCAACGCGCCGAGATTTCATTCAATCTCATTTTAATTATTTAATAACTAATTTATTTGCGCTCGTTACGCGTCGGCGTTGCGTCCGCATCGCCGCTAGGGGCGCGAGCGCGGCCTCTGCGCGGACGGAGGCGCTGGTGCTTTGATGTAGCTACATGTATGCGGCGGCTAGCGGCCCTCCAGCGAACATCTCTCGCCCCACGCACCACAAGACGCTGTTAGACCCACATTAAAATATTGCGCGTCCGCGCGTTTGAATTGCGATCCACCGATGATTGATTGAACGAACCCGCTCGGAAGCTCTCTCGCACTGAACGATAGATGTATTAACGCTGCCGCGCGCGAGGCCGCCAGCTAGCGTGGCTGCCCCCCTCCTACCCCTCCACCTCATCCTCCTCCTCCTCCTCCTCCTCCTCCTCCTCCTCCTCTTACTAGTGTGCGAAAGAAACTCGGCAGCTGCTCGCAACTGATCGATGCAGGTCGATAATCGAAGCAAGGGAAACCGCAGCGCCTGCAGCAGCAGCAACAGCAGTGGCGGCGGCTGCATCATCATCATCATCATCATCATCATCATCATCATCATCAACAGCAACATCATCATCATCATCAAAACCAACAGCAACAACAGCAGAATCATGCTGTTGCTAGGACGCTGACGGGGAGCGGCGGAGGAGGAGGGGGGAGTGTGCGCGCGCAGACCGCGTGGCGGCAGCAGCGGCGGGCACCGGTGACCTAGTTCTGGCGCGAGCGCCGTCGTGGCTGCCCGCCAGCATGACGTGTGTAAACAGACTGCACCCGCGTCCGCCCACGGCGCGCACAGCTAACACGGCGGCGGCAGCGTGAATAGCCGACACAGAAATGCGTGAAAGAGTTCGTTATGAAAAACTCCGTACTGCGAGAGCCACCGACAGACGCCGCTGCTGCCGCTGCTGCCGCTGCTGCCGTGTTAGCGAATGCTAAGAAGGGGCGTGGAGATGATGGGATATGACTGCTCTGCTGATGGATCCTGTTATACTGGGAAGCAAGCATTTAGCCTTGTATCAAGGAGCACAGAGTCGACGATTTAGTACATGCGGACCGCTCACGCACGCACGCACGCTCGCACACTCGCGCGAGCGGAGAACGCATACCAATGCTTACACATGTGCACGCACACACGTACAGTGCACGCATGCACACGCGTGCGCATATTGGGGCGCGCGCACACACACGCGCACGCACGCACACGCACACACACACACACACGCGCGCGCGCGCACACGCACACCGCACACCGCACACCGCACACCGCACACCGCACACACACACACACACACACACACACACACACACACACACACACACACACACACACACACACACACACACACACACACACACACACACATCCAGCAGCTAACATAGCTTTTTAGCACGACAATACATCGTACTCACCATGTAAAGCACCAGGGTCACTACTGTAGGAACTACTGCTATATTCTCCTGAGATGTTGTTTTTCTCACCACAGCCTTGTTGAGCATTACTTATACTAGCTTCGGTCACTACTCCACATGGACCTATATGAAGACAAGAACATTCGTTTACGTAACATTGCACACATCAGTAAAAGCATGAGCTAAGATTGCACACATCAGTACTAGCATGGGTTAAGATTGCACACATCAGTATAGCATGGGTTAAGATTGCACACATCAGCAAGAAGCATGGGTTAAGATTGCACACGTCAGTGAAAGCATGGGCGAAGATTGCACACATCAGTAAGAGCATGGGTTAAGATTGCACACGCCAGTAAAGAGCACACATCAATACGCACAAAAGTAAGGCGTTTACTGCGCACGCATCAAGCATAATAGGTCTCGTAAATATAATCAGGGAGAGACTTAGAATGTTGTCATTTTATTTGCATCTCAGCTTATTCAAGATTACTTACAAACACACGCACACACACACACACACCACACACAGAGACACCACACGCACGCACGCACATACCACACACATACATACACACACACATGCACACACACACAGACACACACACACACACACACAACACACACAACACAGACGCACGCACGCACGCACGCACGCCACGCACGCACGCACGCAACACACACAGGACGCACGCATGTATGCATCATACCCATCCGGGTAACAGTAGGAAAAGCACGCAGCAGGAAAAGAAAACAGATGCTATATACAGCGTAAGCATGGCATCATCACTGGCTCTACGCACACGCGCGCGCCGCGCTCTCCACAGGATCGCCGCAAGGACACGCGCGCCCACACACGCACGGCACGCGTGCTCACACACCCACACACGCCACCAACCCACGCCAACACGAGCACACACGCAGACTACCGCACGAACCAGGCGCCCACAAACCGATCAAACATTCCCACCCCCACGCCCGTCCGCGTTCGTACAGATGCCGTTACCGAGTACATACGTATAGCAGCCGCAAGAACCAACCACCCCCGTTAGTTACCCGTGCTGCTACTGCTGCACCATGCAGCCACGACTGCGATGCTTCGCTTGAGACGTATATATCTCGCCTGATATGCTGCATTTCCAAAGAACTAGCGCTGACTAGAATAGCTCAGTCCATGTCAATGGATGGAATCATGGGGAAACGCCTGCGAGAAGCCAGCAAGAGCGGGATATAGCGTTGAACAGGAGCATGTTAGACTCACGCTGGTAGAAAACGATGAAAAATAGTTTTTTTTTTTTAAATGCAATCAGAAATAATCAGTCTAGCATGAGAGATGGGTTGAAACATCACGCTGGGAGGAAAGTACCACCGTGGAGAATATTTCTCACGCAGAAACATGAATCACAGAAATACGACGACCGTGGACTTAACAATCCACCTCCTATCCATCACGACAGCCAGGCTTACTTCGAGAAGCTGCGACTCTTTCCGCGTGGACAGACGACAACGCACGCAGTCGCACGGCACGCACGCACGTACACTAATCAGACGTACGTACACGAGCACCCATCCACCCCTGTCTGTCTATGTATACACCTTACGTTCCCACCGCCCGCCATTATTCTAAACCCGACACGTGTTTTAGGTGATCACGCGCTTCCTTCTCGTGAACGCAAGAAAGGTACAGTTCAGACCGCGGCCCGAGGCACCCCCGCCTTTCCCTGCGCGCGGGCATAAACATGATCGCAGCGCTGTTGTTAAGCGAGACGCATCCTCCTCAGTAGACGACGACATGCGGATATATGAACTGTAACCACCAGTATATTGTCGGCAGCAGGCTGGCTAGTGCAAACGCAGTAGTAACAGCGGGCAGGCCGGGCATGTAGCAGCATGCGACAACAACAGTGGCAACAGCATCATCATTCAATCCAGCAGCAGCAGCAGTACCACCATCACCACCACCATCCATGGTGCAGCTAGCAGTATCAGGCTCTTATTTACAGAGCCCACGGTTTCTAGCTCGTCCAAGCACGTAGAATAGACAGTAATAGATTCAAACGTGTTTGGCAAAACCTCTTATTTAACATCCACATTAAGTAATATTTTTTATTTCTGTATTTGTAACTTGATCATGTATGTTTTGGAAAATCTTGAAAACATACTAAAATATTGTTGAAAGTATCAAACACACCAAAGAAAGTAGAATTTTGAACATAAATACTTTGAAATGTGAATGAAAATGCTTAAAACGACCTGTATTGTTATTCTATTACCAATCAGAATTGAGAAATGATGCTACAAACAACTGTAGCTTAAGTAACGCTATTAAAAAGATAGAAGCGTTAATAAAAAAACTGCGGGGATTCAAACTTGTAGGCCGTTGTCATTTCTCACTAAGAGTTTATCATTATAAAACACGTTCAGTGATGAAAGTTTTTAACCCCAGCTTGGATGCAACCGAAAATTATTTTCCAAGCGCATTTTCTGCAGCTGGGACTTACGTCGGCCTAGAAGGCACGTAAGCCCGAGAATTATATGCACAATAGCCGAGGGCTCTTGTTTTTTCGAGGCAAACGTACGCGCATACAGGATATGGCAGCTTCGAAACAGGCGTCGGATTGTGAAGCGCGCACTGCACACAG
>NW_014577233.1:334031-342382 GCF_000485595.1 Priapulus caudatus
CCGCGTTTTCATGCGTGGCAATCCATTACGAGCCGTCAGAAAAAATTACACGCGCGCGGGCGTGATCATTCAGGGACACGTGACGACGAGCCGTCACGCTCTGTCTGTCGACAGAATAAACAAACAACGCTGGCAGCACCAGGATAACAATAACACGGCAAGGCGGCTGCGGCAGCAGCGCATGCAGGCGGGTCACAGACAGGTAAAGCAGCGCACAGAATTTCACCTCTCGCGGAAAGCATGCGTAGAGGTGTAGAAAAAAGCGTGTGCGTGCGTGTGACAGAAAATACGATGAGAGAGAGCGAGAGAGAGTGCGAGAGAGAGAGAGAGGAGAGAGAGAGATAGAATGAGAGAAACAGAAATGAGAGAGACAGACTGGCGAGCAGGGGGATGAAAGAGAGGAGAGGGAGAGCAGGAGAGAGGAAGAGAGGAAGAGAGAAAGAGAGGGAGAAAGGGGGAGAGAAAGAGAGAGGAGAGAACGAGAGAGACGGAGAGTAGAGAGAGAAGAGAGAGGAGAGAGAGAGGGAGGGAGAGGGAGAGAGAGAGAGAGAGAGAGACAGAGCCGAGAGACCGAGGACGACGCGGAGGAGAGAAGAGGAGAGAGAGAGAGAGAGAGAGAGGAGAGAGAGAGAGAAGAGCAGAGAGGAACTGGGTTAAGACTGTTGTTTGTTAACCGCAGCCAGCAGAGGATTGCTTGACAATGGTCTATCAGCAGGATGCCTGAGATAGTTATTATGCGTCAAGCTGAATCCCGAATCATCGCATGCCGCATCCCGCAGCAATCTTCTTTTCAAGTACACTCCGCCGCATGCCAGCATGAAAAAAATGTGTCTTCGTTTGGCTTGGTCTCTAGCGCTCTACGCAGCAGCCGAGAATGCTGCGTGCAATGTTTACATCCGCTCAGCCTCTTTCTTTTGCAACATTCTGATATCCGTCAGTGCTCGCTGAACTCTGGTTTCCCCCGCCGGCATTCGCCATGTGCGCCCAGCGATTACAAACGGTAATACGAGCAGATATTCTTTGCGCTTCTCTTAAACTACCTATGCTTACCTTCGTTTCGTGCCACCCTCACCAGTCACCCCACTTTCTTTCTTCTCTCTCTCTCTCTCTCTCTCTCTCTCTCTCTCTCTCTCTTCTCTCTCTCTCTCTCTCTCTCTCTCCCCCCCTCTGTCTGTCTGACTTTTTTTGTCGTTCTGTCCGCTTCGATATCATCGATAATCGGCTGCGTTTCTTCTGTTCCATCCATGCCACCATGTCATACCTTTTTTCTCGCTTTTTTTTTCTATCTCTCCTTTCTCTCTCTCTCTCTCTCTTATGCTCTCTATATTGTTTTGTACAATAGTCTATTCATCTCAGCGGCTTGGTACTTTATTACTCAGATCCCCGCAAGCACCCCCCCCCCTCACCACACACACACACACACACACAATGTGCAGCAGCAATCTTTCCTAATTCCTCTGACCCTAGCGAGACCATGGTCTACGACTGTTTCAAGTCAAGAAGGTAACTTGTGACTACTCTAGCCCTTACTTCTCACGCTGCGGGTGTGTCGGTCTGTGCACCTACAGAGCATACCTCGTTGCCACGGTGGGCGCCTTCACTCAGCATCCCATTGATAACAGCCGCTGATGAAATGAAGCCAGACTACAGTCCGGGCCGACACCTGGTGCGATCTCGCACCGCCATGCTGCACGCGCTGATCCGTCCACACCACGCAACCACTGCAGAATATTAATCGGTACAGCCACGTGACTGATCAGGGCCTGACAGGGGCTCCAGGTTAGACACGCCCACACCGCAGGCCCCACCCTAACTCTGCAGCTTCGCCGCCAGCACACTGCCAGCTGAAACACGAGTACTGGCCGTACAACTGGTGCTGTGAGCTAATGCGATGTGAAGGATTACTGCCAGCGGCTCATTTGCTTCAGGGCAGTGTGTGTGTGTGTGTGTGTGTGTGTGTGTGTGTGTGTGTGTGTGTGTGTGCGCGTGTGTGTGTGTGTGTGTGTGCGTGTTCGTGTGGGGTGGGGGGGGGGTATATTACTAACTTCGTGCCGTGTCCTCGGATGAATGCAGCCATAATAATGATAGGCGAAGGCAAGGAAACTTTGCAAAACATCAAAGCAATAGTCTACAGTCTAATATCAGCAGTAAAGCAGTCTCTCTCTCTCTCTCTCTCTCTCTCTCTCTCTCTCTCTCTCTCTCTCTCTCTCGCTCTCTCGCTCTCTCGCTCTCTCGCTCTCTCTCTCGTTAGCATAACACATTTCACCCTATTATCTTTGCTAAATTGTGCTATACACATACGCACGAACGCGAGCAAGCACGCGCGCACACGCTCAGAATCAGAACTCTACAGATCAAAATCATAATCGCTTATCCATTTACATAAATGTGAAATTGCATTTATAAATCGACTATTACGACCGACTGAGGAAATGGAATTGCGCGCCGATCCCGCTTCCGAGTTAGTCGGAACCTAACGCAATTAAGGTTGTTCTGGTGATGCACTCCCACAGCAGATATGCACACGCACAAACGCACGCACGCACGCACACACACACAGGACGCACGCATGTATGCATCATACCCATCCGGGTAACAGTAGGAAAAGCACGCAGCAGGAAAAGAAAACAGATGCTATATACAGCGTAAGCATGGCATCATCACTGGCTCTACGCACACGCGCGCGCGCTCGTCCCACAGGATCGCCGCAAGGACACGCGCGCCCACACACGCACGCACGCGTGCTCACACACCCACACACGCCCACACACGCCCACCAACCCACGCCAACACGAGCACACACGCAGACTAACCGCACGAACCAGGCGCCACAAACCGATCAAACATTCCCACCCCCACGCCCCGTCCCGCGTTCGTACAGATGCCGTTACCGAGTACATACGTATAGCAGCCGCAAGAACCAACCACCCCCGTTAGTTACCCGTGCTGCTACTGCTGCACCATGCAGCCACGACTGCGATGCTTCGCTGAGACGTATATATCTCGCCTGATATGCTGCATTTCCAAAGAACTAGCGCTGACTAGATAGCTCAGTCCATGTCAATGGATGGAATCATGGGGGAAACGCCTGCGAGAAGCCAGCAAGAGCGGGATATAGCGTTGAACAGGAGCATGTTAGACTCACGCTGGTAGAAAACGATGAAAAATAGTTTTTTTTTTAAATGCAATCAGAATAATCAGTCTAGCATGAGAGATGGGTTGAAACATCACGCTGGGAGGAAAGTACCACCGTGGAGAATATTTCTCACGCAGAAACATGAATCACAGATAGATCGACCGTGGATTAACATCCACCTCCTATACCATCACGACAGCCAGGCTTACTTCGAGAAGCTGCGACTCTTTCCGCGTGGGACAGACGACACGCACGCACGCACGCACGCACGCACGTACACTAATCAGACGTACGTACACGAGCACCCATCCACCCCTGTCTGTCTATGTATACACTTACGTTCCCACCGCCCGCCATTATTCTAAACCCGACACGTTTTTAGGTGATCACGCGCTTCCTTCTCGTGAACAAGAAAGGTGTTCAGACCGCGGCCCCGAGGCACCCCGCCTTCCCTGCGCGGCGGGGCATAAAACATGATCGAGGCGTGTTTACGAGACGCATCCTCCTCAGTAGACGAGACATGCGGATATATAGGAACTGTACCACCAGTAATTGTGGCAGCAGGCGCTAGTGCAAACGCAGTAGTAACAGCGGCAGCGGCGGCAGTAGCAGCAGCGACAACAACAGTGGCAACATCATCATCATCATCAGCAGCAGCAGCAGTACCACCATCACCACCACCATCCATGGCAGCAGCAGTATCAGCTCTATTTACAGAGCCCACGGTTCTAGCTCGCCAGCCACGTAGAATAGAGTATAGAATAAAGTGTTTGCAAAACCTCTTATTTAACATCACATTAAGTAATATTTTTTATTTCTGTATTGTACTTGATCATGAATGTTTTGAAAATCTGAAACATCTAAATATTTGAAAAGTATCAAACACACCAAAGAAAGTAGATTGTTGAACATAAATTACTTTGAAATGTGAATGAAAATGCTTAAAACGACCTGTATTATTCTATACCAATAGAATTGAGAAATGATGCTAAACAACTGTAGCTATAGGTAACCTATTAAAAAGTAGTATAACCGTATAATATATGTGATTGTATTTGTAGCCCTTTCTCTGTTGCTGGTTTATGATAGCTGTGTTCTTTTGTTGTACGGAACGGAGCTATTATCCATTATCCAGCATAGCATATACGCTGTTCTGTCGTTGACACGTTTGTAAATCTTCAACACGTACTGTCTCATGTCATCGGATATTAGTAGTAGTACTAGTACTAGTGTTACTACTTATATAGTTGCTCGTCTTGATTGAATCTCGAATGAACAGTTTATAAAATCACAGAATTACGACAGTTTGGTCTTTGTCTACATCTATTGTTTGTGGCATTCTTAACCTTACCAACAAGTAACACTTAGGGCTGTAATTCTTGCACTTTTAACGTTGACTACATTGAATAATACACTTCATTTTGTCCAGATTCAATACAGATGACTATTTGTCGTGGGCG
Source organism: Priapulus caudatus (assembly GCF_000485595.1). Taxonomy (NCBI): domain Eukaryota; kingdom Metazoa; phylum Priapulida; class Priapulimorpha; order Priapulimorphida; family Priapulidae; genus Priapulus; species Priapulus caudatus. The sequence continues at coordinate 338,628 of NW_014577233.1, forward strand.
CTGCCATTGTTGTGGATGTGTATAAACGGTGCAATCCTATTGGCTGGAATGTCAGTTTACCTGCTAATATTCATACGCGTCGTTTCTGCGCGGGTGAAGTAGTTCAAATATTTTACAAGCGTTTAATAAAAAAACTGCGGGGATTCAAACTTGTAGCCGTGTCATTCTAACTAGAGTTTATCATTATAAACACGTTAGTGATGAAAGTTTTTAACCCCAGCTTGGATGCAACGAAAATTATTTTCCAAGCGCATTTTCTGCACTCGGACTACGGCCTAGAAGGCACGAAGCCGAGAATTATGCAAAATAGCCGAGGGCTTTGTTTTTCAGAGGCAACGTAGCGCATACAGGATGGCAGCTCGAAACAGGTCGATTGTGAAGCGCGCACTGCACACACACACAGACCAAGAGAATCAGACCGATGCAATCGATCGAAGAACCGACAAGCATTCAGGTAGACAAACAAGCACAGCAACCGATGGGCAGGTACAGGTGTGTTCAACCGCGTTGTACAGATGGTCAGATGCACAGATTGACTGATCGATAGACGGGCAGGTTGAAGGCTATACACATTAACCGCTAGACACTGACAGCCAGACGTAAATCGAGATCACGTGACTTTGCTAACTGCAGAAGCCACTTGAAGAAGTTTCGGGCTGTGTGGCGGAAAGTAGTTTCTAGTAGCAGTAGCAGTAGCAGCAAAGACAACAACAGCAGCAACATATCATCGCCACGACGATGACGACGACCGCCACCGCCGCCGCAGCAGCACCAGCAGCAGCAATAGTAGTCTTCTGCTGCGTATCACATGACTTTCTCAGGCGCTCCTTTCACGCGTTGATTTAAAGTTATTTCATGAGCTCGTTAGCGGTGATGGCTATAGTTAGAGATAAGGTCATAGTTGGCTTGTGGCCGTATAGAGTGTGAACAAATTCCATGCCATCATGAATCGCTCCTATTCACTAGTTGGATCTGTGCGAAACCTTCATTATAGAAGTAAGGATAGCTTGATTATACACGCGCACACACGTGCGCATGTATTCGAGCATGCGCACACCCACGGTCGCAAACCAACAGGTGGGATCAAACACTGCCCGCGAGCAACGCGGACAGAAAGAAAAACAATACACCACATCTAGAGACAGAAAGAAATAACTGGCAGCCCATTGTCAGTCACTGATTATACATTAACTTTCCTACATCGCCGAATTCAGTATACTTTTGTCAAATGTCCAACCGGCAGTAGCAAACCTACTAAGAAAAGACAGAAAGACCAACAGTAGCGACGTCGTCGTCATCGTCCTTCATCATCATCATCACCATCACCATGGTCGTCGTCGTCGTCGTCCTTCATCATCATCATCACCATCGCCATGGTCGTCGTCGTCCTTCATCATCATCATCATCACCATCGCCATGGTCGTCATCGTCCTTCATCATCATCCTCACCATCACCATGGTCGTCGTCGTCGTCGGCGGCGGCGGCATGAGCAGTAACAGAATCAATTTATCATGTAGCACTACGCTAGTATCAACAGCACCAGCAGCAGACTGAGAAATGAATTGGAATAAAGGATGGACGGGCGGATGGACGGATGAATGAATAGATAGATGAATAGATGGATGAATGAATAGATTGATGGATGAATGGATGACTGTCTGTCTGTCTGTCTGTCCGTCTGTCCGTCTCTCTGCGTGGATGGATAGATGGATCAATGGCTCACTGGCTGGCAGGCCGGCACATGTACAGACGTTGAAATACCCAACATTATCACCATAACATGCCTATATCATGATGATACTGAATACTGATTATTATCATTAATCTAATGATGAAGGCCGAAGACGATGACGATGATGATTAAGAAAATGGTGAGCTAATGCAACCAGCTGAGAACAGCACGACGAGCGACTGCCTTGCTATATTAGCCAGCATTCAATAAATAGCAGCGCTTTTCCAACCGACTGTCTAGACACGCAAAATGAGTGCGTTTGCGGGGTCAGACGCCGTGTGAAGCGGGGACTGTAACCGCATATACAGGGCTGTAGCCTGCGGGCGGGGTGGGGGGGGGCAATGGGGCAGCTGCCCCCTAGATTTTGGAGCAAAATTTAAAAAATAAATTGTTCTACTAAAAGAGAATTGTCGTAGTCAGAATGAAGGCTGTACATGTACTCAAAAGTGCCTCAAATACCATCTCCTGCGATCTACATTTTCAACATTTACTGTGGGGAGGACCACCAGACCCCACACCTGTTTCTCACCCCCTCCTTGAAATCCTGGGTCCGCCACTGCCACCCACCCCCTAAGAATTTGCTCAGCCTACGGCCCTGATATATACATAGCCGCGACGAACTTACTTACTTACTCACAAAGCACTGCAGTTATTTACGACGTCGCTGAAACTTTTTCGGCCGACAGTCCGCGAAGCTGAAATTACCAACAGGTTCTCCGCCCACCCATATCCACGATTACCTCACAACGCGCCCTCGCAATCAACCACGTGCCTGGAGAGGGGGGGGGGTGAGCTGTAGCAGTTGGTGCGTGGTTGGCTAGGTGTAACTGAAGTACGGAAGTAGGTACGCCTGAGGTGGTTTCGTTGGTGTCACTAGGGTGGTTGGGTTGAGTGTCACCGAGGGTGGTTGGGTTGAGTGTCACCGGGGGTGGTTGGGTTAGGTGTCATGAGGGTGATTGGGTTAGGTGTCATGGGGGTGGTTGCCTGGTTGGATCAGGTGTCACTGGTGGTTGGGGTTAGACGTCACTGTGGTGGTTGGGATTAGGTGTTACTGTGGTGGTTGGGTTACGCATCTCTAGGATGGCTGGATCAGTTATTTTCCGGGGGATAACCTCATTAGGTATAAATGGGGGTTAAATTATTCGATATTCCTAGTATAGTGGTTACCGAGTACTATGTCTCTGATATGTGTCAGGGGTAGACGTGGTGAATCACGACTGTAAGGGTAAAGCCTTGTCTATACGAAGTTTTCTTATCCCGAGTTAAGAACAGTCTCGGGTTAGCTTAACCCTAGTTAAAAATGCACAGCGTCTATACGAGATATACGGATATATACGTGACAACATTTCCCGTATAGACGAGGCTTAAGGGGGAAAGCGAGCTACCTCTGTCGCCAAAAGGGGAGGAAATAGCCATGCATAGCTAGCGCATATAAAAACGGTTTTCTAAGAATCGGCAGTACAGCGTCTTATTCGGGAGCGGCGGGCGCCGCAACGCTGCGGTTAGCATCCAAAATCAATACGTAAGCACCTGGCAGCTTCCTGGTTGACCGGCGCTCCTAGTTCAGCATCAGGCTGCCAGGGCTGCGTAATGCTTGCCGAGAGAGCCATATCCGCTCAGAGTATGTCTGTGTCTGATGTATAGGATATATCTGGAGTGCGCTAGTCTATGTCTGATCAGGAGCGTACTCCTGGTCTGATGTATAGCCCCGTGTACATGTACAACCGACCGGTCCGTGTATCTATAATATGCCTGTCTGTCTGCGCGTCTGTCTGTCTGTCTGTCCGTCCGTCCGTTCCGCAATCCATCCGCCCACCGACCAGCCCGCCATGTCTGTCTGTATATGGTCCCTTGTGCTACATACATGTGTATAGTATATTTTGTTAACAGAGAAATATAAGCGGCGACCCCTGAGGGAGAGAGAGAGAGAGAGAGAGAGAGAGAGAGAGAGAGAGAGAGAGAGAGAGAGAGAGAGAGAGAGAGAGAGAGAGAGAGAGAGAGAGAGAGAGAGAGAGAGAGAGA
>NW_014577233.1:346963-358650 GCF_000485595.1 Priapulus caudatus
GAGAGAGAGAGAGAGAGAGAGAGAGAGAGAGAGAGAGAGAGAGAGAGAGAGAGAGAGAGAGAGAGAGCGATAAAAATAAATATATCCGGAATCCACAAGACTTCTTACGGAAAGAAACTAAACGTTTCATCGTAAGCGTAGTAGACTCATGCAGCGGCTCTCTGCCGAACGCTGGTTGCGGTCACCGTAGACATCCCGCTGTACAAACCTCGCGCGCCATGCTAAGAAGCAACAAGCTTGCGCAGACCAATCAATCGGCACATCAAAAACTAACGGCCGAATCAATACGTACATCGTCGCTCAGCTAAACCGACGACGCTGCCAACATAAACTGGCCGGCACTACTTTCGTCTCCTCCAATAATCAAATCGTTTAGTGCACCTCTAAGGTGGGACATGTGGAAAGAGCGCGACAACCGCACGACGACCACAGATTCGTAGACGGCGAGTACGCGTATTCGTGCGTCGTAACGCAAATTGACTGGCGCCTGCGCGTGTGCGTTGCCGAGCAGTCGCGCAGAGAACGAGCGAAGCTGAGCTGGGGCAGACTAGACCAACAGCCGAGTACAGCACGCCGACTAGACATCTTTAGCAGCGCAGTGTCTCTACGAACGCGTTCAAGAACATTGTTGCCTCAGACGTGCATTGTTTCTCCCATTGTTTTTAGCAAAGCAGGGGTTTTTCCAAGGTCTATTGATTTGCAGAGTGTCTATCGTGTTATTAGCAGTAATGAACAAGTCACAGCCAAGACAGACCAGCCGTCGTGCGCTGTGTGCACGCGTCTGCCAAGAAAGACTGAATGTGTGGGGGCTAGTCAGCATGTACTAGTAACCGACCCAGAGGTCCCAAGTTGGCAAAATCCAAGAAAGGAATCACTTGTGATAATGGTCCATCGCCGTTTTTTCGCGGTGCGCAAAAACAGGGAAAAAGTTGTGGCGGGCTGCGACATGTGTTTGTCGCGGCGCACCACCATTTTTTATAAAGCATACGTGTAAAATAAAATGCAAATTTATTTTGAAAACAAGTGTTTGACATTAATTTTTTTGTGGCCTTTTATTGTTCGCTGGAATCAAAGTTCATTAACAACCACGGCAAATTTAGTAATTTACGGATGTAAATGTTAAAATATGGCTGAAAAATGTTACGACCGGGACTTTCTGGACTCAAGCCTGGCGCACATTGCCGAACATTTTCCCGAACAAATGTTTTTGTCTGGCAATGTGCGGGTGGACAATTGCTGAGCGCACATTGCCAAACACTTTGCAGCAAACAATCTCGTGGCGCCGTCTAGTAGCTGTTTTGTAAAGAGTCACGTGATCGGCGCATGATTGGGCACAAAAATCATTAGACCACATATCGTGCTGCTATTGGTTACTACTTGACAAATGTTCCTAGAATTGTTCGACATTCAGCGCACATTGACGAACATTCGACGAACAATGTTCGAGATATCAAACATTTCCGATCTTCAGAAACATTGTTCGAAACAAATGTTCGGCGACCCTTTTCACCGCACATTGCCGAACATTTCATGGAACATTGCTACGATAATGTTCTTGAGCAAAATGTTCGGCAATGTGCGCCGGGCTTTACTGGGCACCGGGACCAGCATGTTGCACCGCGACGATCCCGGTGAGACCGGGAAACTTGGGACGTCTGCCGACCTATCCGCCTGAGCGAGACCACCACGCCCACATTGGATATTGATGCTGGGTTGGCGAGGGCTAGACCAGTTTGTAGAGGTTTTTTTCACAAGCATGTACCGAAATTTCAACTATGCGATACTAGACCAAGCACCGTCTTCGAATGCCTTATACAATCATACCAAAAGGATAGGCCAATTCCGAAGCAAGCACTACGCCATTAATTCAATCCCAATTTCAGAATACTAGTGCCCACTCTTTACCAGTGATCAAATCACTAAGTGACCAACCACTGATGGTGGTACCTAATACTGATGGTGGTCTGTCATTATTAATTCCTATTTACACCGCATCCCAGTGTTATTTCGAGGAATGCCACGCCACCTGGTGTTACACACGGGTACGCTACGATATCTGATGTTATCCACAGATAAACTACATTCCATCATGGTAACACCTTGTAGGTATACTCTACGATCCCTGCTATTACCCTATGTACACTACACCTCCTAGTGTTACCCTCAATGTACTCTACGCCCCTGATGTTACCCCCTCCCCCTAAGTAGTCTACGCCTCCTAGTGCTACCCCTTAGGTAATCTACGCCACCTAGTGTTACGCCAATGCACTATACACCCATTAGTGTTATCCATGGATATTCTACAACTAGTAGTAGTATTACACCTACTTTACTCTACACCCAATGTTACGTCCCTAGGTACTCAACACATGTTAGTGTTTGTTACCCCTGGCTACTCCACGCCCCCAGGGTCACCCGCCCACATCATTCTCTATGCTATTCTCAGATACACTACGCCCACCCGATGCTATTCGCAGAAATACTACTGTGTATACATCCACTGGTGTTGCAAGTACGCTAAGATCTGCTGGTCGTAACTATATATGTACTTATTACCACCCTGGTGTTTATCTCCCATACAATAAGATTACTATCCCATGCATAAGTACTATCACCTCGTCGTGCCAAACACTGGTACGTTATATACCACCTAGTTTAAAACTTAAAATGTACAACAAGACTCCATTCCATACGCGATTCCTTGTCGCAACCCAAAACTACCTCGGGTACATATCTGTAGTACTTACCTGATACAACCCCGCCCAGCGACAATCAAAATCGTTCTCTGAGCACTACTGCTAGAACTATAGCCCTTCGCTCTGCCACAGGCCTGCTGTCGGAACGATCATAAGCACGTACGTACTCACCGCGGCTCTGCACGATGCCTCCACCATGATATGCCAGCTTTCCTGCATTTACCACTCTCGCAGCTCTCACAGCGCGCTCTTCTCAGTTCTCCGTCCCCGGACCGACGACAAATTCTACTTGTCTACACTATGTACTAGTACTACTACTGTGAGCTGATGGCGACGTCGTACGGGAAGACCACCGGTTGCCACAGTGCTGCTCCGTCAGCATTCACCTCCAGCTATATATCAGCAAGAGATTCACTGAGCGGGAGTCCGCCACATAAACTAAACGCCCCGTTTGTTAGTAGCACTGCTCGGCAGGCTGACTGTTTGCACGTCTCTCTCTCTCTCGCAGTCACTCGCTTCACACCGGCACGTATACAAAACACTTGTCGGTACTGCTGGCTGGCGCGCCACAGGTGTGGAAACACGCGCGTGGGCTCTCGTGTCTACGTCTGACGGTCTGTGAGTGTGAGTGAGTGTATGCTCGCGCTGGAGCGAGAGCGTCTGTACACCGCGCAGAGTTGTAAGTCAGGCAGCGAGGTCAACGCTACTACTACTGGAGTCTAGACGCGCGCCGTGACCCGCTCAGCGCCGTTAGCCCGCCGCACGATGCGAGACGTGCGTACCAATCTAAATCGGCGGTGCAGTAATGACGGCCGTGTCTGTGTCGTCTGCATCGACGCGTCTGCAGCGCATCCGATAGACTGTCTGCGCGCTACGCAGCCAGACTTGCAGCTCTCGTTCGCTCGCTCTCTCTCTCTCGCGCTCTCGCTCCCACTCTCGCTCGCTCGCGCTCTCTCGCCGCGCGCACGGCAGCACGGGTATTTTATACGGCTACACCGTGTGCTTAACCGCCGAATGCATTGGCTTAGCTGGCCAACCACGTGCCGCGGCATTACATCATGTCTCAATTGCAGTCTAGACATCGGCGGCTCAATACACGGCATGATGTTAAGCACTGGCGGGCATCGGCAGCAGGAGAGAACGAGCGCGCTAAAGAAACCGAGCGAAGGTGTGTGTGTGCGTGCGTGCGCGTGCGTGCGTGCGTGCGTGCGTGTGTGCGTGTGTGTGTGTGTGTGTGTGTGAGTTGGGGGGGGGACAGGGGACAGGGAGTGAGAATTATATATATATATTTTTTTAAAATTAATTTTACTTACGATATCATAGAGAGATAGCACAAGAGAGAGAGGAACGCGAGCGCGCGCGACGAGAGAGACAGATACAGATAGACGCACAAACACATGCAGACAGACAGGCAGACAGACACACAGACAGAGAGAGTGCGAGAGAGATAGAGAGAGAGCGAGAGCGAGAGAGAGAGAGAGAGAGAGAGAGAGAGAGAGAGAGAGAGAGAGAGAGAGAGAGAGAGAGAGAGAGAGAGAGAGAGAGAGAGAGAGAGAGAGAGAGAGAGAGAGAGAGAGAGAGAGAGAGAGAGAGAGAAAGAAACAGAGAGACAGAGGGAGAGAGAGAGAGAGTCACATACATACATACAGGCAAACAGACAACAAACAGTCCACATACAGACAAACAGACAGGCAGACAGACAAACAGACAGAGCGAGCGAGCGAAAGAGAGGGAAAGCGGCGCATCAGCTACTGTGCGCATTGTCGTGTGCGTGTATTCGGCGTAGGAGGAAGACGCGCTCATGAACATAGTCTGCGTAATGAGTGCACGAAGCGGAAGAAGCCCACTAATTCAGACCATGTATTATATGTGCGAGCAACGTCAGAGCTACCGAGAGCAAAACGGCGGCGTTATGCAGTAGCAAGTTTGTTTGCCCACGTAGTAGAACGGTGGAATGCTCACAGTATACATATACGAAACAGCGATAAAGCCTGTGTTATGCAAACTGTGAGTTACGTGGCGCCCCCTCGACCCTATGAGGTGGATGAGGAGGATGAGGGGGATGAGGAGGCACGAACAGTAATGGCATTATGTAAGGAGGGGAACGTGCGAAGATGACAAACGCATGCACGCACTCACCCGCGCGCACACGCATGCACGCACACACACGCGCGCACGCACGCACACACACGCGCGCACGCACGCACACACACGCGCGCACGCACGCACACACACGCGCGCACGCACGCACACATCCACAGTCCGTACATGGTTGTGCTCGTGAGTGAGATGAACTCATTCATGTACAGAGTTCTTGCAGGAAAAGTCGGTCATCAGAAAAGAAGCTGTGGTCGAGAATCACGTAACACGGTACATGACCACAAATTAGATAACACATGTAATACGAAGATACACGCGCACACCACAACGACCGATTTTGTAAGAGATATAATGCTCCGACTTGTTTTCACACCTTCACACATCGCGGCCACGGTACGCACACGCTCCTCTCATTTTCCCCAACTCATCACTCTTTCCATGTCCCCTGCGCTCACCCATCTTTTTCCCTGCACCCACCTTCCGCCCACACAGCTTACTACCTCAACTATCTACGGCACATGTTACGAGAATATACGTCTTCCACATAGGTACGTGGGTGTGGCCTTCTCCCTATCACACCTGACAGGAAGAATGGAAGATTCCCAGTCGGCAACCATGTTTTCAACATTCATTTTTTCAACTGCAAGCTAGTTTTCCAGGGTCAAATCGCTCGCTAAGCGCGTCCAGGGATGACAGGTCTCCCGTTTAACCCTACTTCCCCGTTCCCCTCCCTCACGAACCGATGGCGCGTGTGAGGTCACGTCTGCCTCACAGGCACTTGGAGCGTTTCAATAAAATATAATGCTAAATAAATACGAAATCTATTTACTACCAAAGTCTCAATGTTTCTCTACTTTTTTTCGCCCATTATTGCCGACAATTTCCTGTAAATGCCGTGCATATATTTATGTGTCAGTGTGCGGCAGCGTGCATGCGGTGTACATGTGTTGCAGAGGAGCATTTGCACGGCATTTACAGGTAATTGTCGGCAATAATAGGCGAAAGAGAGTAGACAAGACTTTGGTAGTAAATAGATTACGTATTTATTTAGCATTATATTTTATTGAAACGCTCCAAGTGCCTGTGGTCTACCTGTCAGCCCTACCTTCCTGCTTCTTCCCATCATCACACCAAGATCAATGACGTCACGTCTACCTGTCCGCCCTACCTTCCTGCTTCTTCCCATCATCACACCAAGATCAATGACGTCACGTCTACCTGTCCGCCCTACCTTCCTGCTTCTTCCCATCATCAAACCATGATGAATTACCTCACGTCTATTTGCCGGGCCTACTTATTTATATTGTTATTATTAAATCTTTATTGCATATAATTCAAATACAAGTACATGTACGGAACACAGTCCTTTTTTCTAGAAAAAACATCTGATGGATGCAATAGTGTGAAAAGCTGTTGAGCTTTCCTGCTTCTTCTCATCATCACCCGAAGATGGATGACGTCATGTCTACCCGCCAACTCCACTTCCGCGCCACCTATCCCCCATAAACCGAGGAAGAGTTACGTAATGCTTTCTCGCCCCCCACTTTTTTCACGCATATCGATGACGTCATGCCTCTCCGCTAACCCACTCTACACAAGCAGACCGATGACGTCATGTCTATACCTGCCAGCCCGGCTTAGCGATTTCTCTCTACACGCATCACGCGTAAACAGACGACGTCATGTCTAGCTTGCGCCGCCTGTCTCGCTGGGGGACTCCCTCGCTCCCCGTATTTCGCGAAATATTACACATTTCGCGCAGCACGCTCGCCTCGTGCGCGCTGGCGGGCTGCGTGTGCATATTGATTGCGCCGCTATGACTGTGTGTGCTGCGTTGCTGCTGCCGCCGCCGCCGCGTTTCCACGCAGTGTATCGTTTTTTCTCCCCGCCGCCGCCGCCGCTGCCGTGCCACGGCTCGTCTGGACGTGCGGATTTGTCTCAAGTGGATGAAACAAAATGTATCAAAATAGTTCGGCGTGCGTCAGCGCAGCGTCTGCCCCGAAGATCTTCGGCAAACCAATCATCGCACTGGCGCATGCGCAGTCGCATCATTAACGCCGACGTCGCCAGACGCTGCTGTTGTTGTTGCGCGAGTGGCTGTGTCGGCTGCGCTGGTTACACGAGCGGGCGCGTGAGGGCGGCTGCTGTTTGAGTCTCAGACAGGTTCACGAGCCGTAGAACGTGCGAGATGCCGCAATGGCGGAGCGTTAATTGTTATCGGTTTACATGATTCGTGCGCGGATAAATCGAATTTCCCGCGCGCTGAGCAAGTCGGAAGTGAACACTGTCCGTCTCGGGCTCTACTGTTACCCAATTGCGGGTGTACGCGGTCAAAGAGCAAGTAAAGTGGGAGGAGAATTTCTCCAATTTGTTCTTATCACTTTGAGTATACGTAGATCGGGGTGCATCTGTTAGAGCCCGGAGTCATTTATCCGACGCGAGTGACCATTTGTTTAGAGGAAATATTTAGAAATAGTATAAATAAATATTTGGTCAATTAGAAAAATCAATCTCTAAGTGTACCGAGTGGTGAATCACGAGGTCACGAGGCAAGGTCAAAGGTCAAATAAGTACATTTTACGAATTTGTAGAAAAGCGTTTATCACTAACCACATCATTAACCATTATATGCCCTCCCATTAGGGTTCCCTCACATTGGGTTGCCCAGGTACCTATAACTAGAGCAGGGTACACCAAGCGGTTATGATGACTATTGTGGCTAGGTACCGACAGGTGGCTGCCTCGGCGCGTTCCCCGTACCGAGGTTGTTACCCCCATCAATTAGCACCAGCTCCGCCGGCCCCCGCAGAGACACCTGGTGGATACACGTGACAACAGCCACTTGTCTCAGTATACACGTCACCGTGGCGGCGAGCCGATTACGTGACTATACCTGCTAGCGTGTGATGAAAGTGTTTGCTGAACACGCCGGGATTCTTTCGAACAGTCGAGGGAGAGCTTGCTTGTTGGGAATCATAGGAAGAGGGGAGAGCTCTCCGATCCTCATCTGTCACTTATGAAATCGTATGATGATAGAGGGGAGTGATGCCAAAAAAGAAAAAGGGGAGGAATGCTATAAGGATAGAGGGCAGGGGAGTTGTAAGGATAGAGGGGAGGAGTTCCATAAGGACAGAGGGAAGGCCGTGCTATCAGGACAGAGGGAAGGCCGTGCTATCAGGACAGAGGGAAGACGGTGCTATAAGGATAGAGGGAAGGGGTTCTATAAGGACAGAGGGGAGGGAGCAGCACAGCAGCCATTATACGACGAGGCCAACCCGTTGCCTCGAATTTAATCAACATCGACTCTTCCACAAGAAAAAAAAATGACTCCCAACTTTTCTAGGAGAAAAATGAGCGTCGTGCTGCGACGCGCGCTCGCTTTGCCCTCGTTCCGGTGCTACGTCTGCCGGGGATGGATGGATAGATGGATGGACGGCTCGCTGGAGAGGAGCGGCTGACGTAACGATCGCACGCAGCAACGTCGGCCTACAGTCGGCACGCACACTCGCGCAGCCAATCGACGCAGCGCGAACTCACCACGCGAGGGCGCCACCGTCGATCGCGATGACGTCATCGCGAAGGTGTAAAGATTCGAGTGAAATAGGAAACGCAGTGGCGGGCGGCACACGCAGGCATACTCCCCTCCCCTCCTACAAACGCACGCACGCGCATGCCCGCACGCGTACGTACACGTACGCACTACGCATACACACAGACATATATAGGCTACAGACAGGCGTTTACACTCACACAAGCACACCAGCGCACGTGCACGCACGCACATATCACACCACACACGCGCGCGCGCACACACGCACGCACGCAAACCGATGCGCGCACACCTACCCACGGCTAGCCGGTGTCGCCCGCAGCGCACGATTCCCAGTATATTTTATCGAAAGACGCGCGATTTCAGGGAAAAACCCCGCGCTCGCAATCCATCATCTCGCTCTGCTGGCGGATGTGACAGGCGGTCCTTTGTGCGCGGCCCACCGTATCTAAACCGCTAGGCGCTCGCGCTCCGGCGCGATAAATTTTGCAAGTTCCCATAGAAACGGTGCCGGTTATCTCGCCGGCCGTTTGCATATTAATGAGACGGCCGTCATTAAATGGTTTAAACGGGTTAAGGAGCGCTCGTGCTGCCGCTGCTAGGCTCGCGGTTTGCCGGCTGCATGCGCGGCGGCGCGCTGCCGCACACGACGCCCACACTCAGTCATTAGGAGGCGCTGTCTTCATCCGGTCGCCGGTAGGGGGCACCATCGGCGTGTTCAACGCGAAGTCAGGCCAGCAGAGGGCGTCTGTGGCGAATTCTCTCGCCTGCGGCAAGCAAACTTGAGAGTATCGTCGCGACTACTGGGGGGTTAACCACCCCGAGGCTGTGCGGTGTAGAAAGATAGGAAGTGGTGTGGACGGGAGAATAGGGAGGGTATGCGCGGTGGAGGGGAACGCACAGCGGGGAGGATCACGGGTGGATGGGGAGGCACGAGGAAAGCGGAAGGAAACGCCGAGGGGGAATAGACAGCGGAAGGCAGCCACAGAGCTCGACAAGAGCCGATTTAGGGTGTGCGAACATAGAGAAGGTACAAGGCAGCAGGCGCCAGGAATCCGACAGCTCAAACAGTAACCTTATAACGAGGTACTTAGCCAAGGTATATTGGCGTAGAGAATTTCCAGCTAAAATCTGGTCAGGATGCATGCGTCTCTCACCCCTCTCTCTCTCTTTCTTTCTTTCTTTCTTTCTTTCTTGATCACTCTCACGCCATCCTCTCTGCATCTCTCCCTTCCTCCCTATATCGTTCCTTTCTCACTATCCATCTCTTTCACTTTCTCTATCACACGCGATTCCACCTCGCCCTCTTAGTCGCGCACTCTTCCTCCCTCCCTCCCTCTATCTCTCTCACTCTCTCGCTGTTAATATCTCTCGTTTTCTCTGTGTCTCTCGTTCTCTCTCACTCTGCCTCTCTCGCACACTCGCGATCTATCCGGTCCCCTTTCTCCTCACGTCTCCGTCTCGTGATCTAGACACCCGCGGTTTAGAAATCCGTATAAAACGAGACAGGATACATTCCGCTTCAATATTTACCGGCCGATCGTAAACGGAAAACGGTTAAACCGCGGCAGGTTGTCGACTGGACTGTGGTAGCCACGCCTCGGCGCAAGATTTTCCGAAATAGCGAGCGAGGGAAGCAGTGTGTGAGCGACAGAATGAGAGCTAGAGACGCAATGGGGTGAGTGTGTAGAGGGGAGGGGTGTATAGAGAGAGGCACATGAAGAACGAGAGAGTGAGCGAGAGAGAACACGGTACGGCGGTAGTAAAAAGCACATGCACGCACCCCCAAGCTACAAAAAAGTACCCCGAAGTTACGTTACCCAGATTCGTATATAACACCCTCAGGTAACAAAGATAATTACACACAGTGCTGCAAGGCTATACCCAGATATGCAGATATCACCCCCAGGTAACAACGACAGTTACATACGCAATGCCCACAGCTTTGCGCACACAGACCACCGCTTAATTACTGTCTCTTAGGCTTCCTAGCCGAAGGAGCAAGGTTCAACGACAGGGTTTCATAGCCGGCAAAATAAATGCATAACCGAACGCACAATTGTTGCAGGTCATAATGATTTATCTGACATCAAGCGCCCAAGTGTGCGAGCTGGTAAGGAGGAGGCAGTCGTTCTGACATAGAATCCCCCATGAATACCAGGCGGGCTATCACTGCAGACTTACAAAAAACTCTTAATTTGTCTTCGGTGGTTAGAATGATTGCTTCGCATGAAATGCGTTCAATTTTTCATCAAGTCGGTCAGTGACTTGGCGATGTATCGACGTTGATATGAATATACATACATATACACATACACACACGCAAGCACGCACGCACGCACGCGCACACGCACATACATATTAATTTACGTTGATACCTTGATTACTATTAGAGTGCACGGCAGCGATATATACCGTAAATAAATACGGTCGGATTCTCTCTCTTCTTCTATATATGTATATATATACATATATCCTCCTCTCTCAGTTTCCTTTTCGTCCCCATCTGTGTCGTCTCTCTCTTTCTCTCTCTGGCGCTCTTTTTTCACTTTTGATAATGATGTTGATGTTGATGTTGATGTTGATGCTGATATCGATGATACAATTCATCATCAAAAAGGTTAAGCTATTTTCCATCATATAACACCATAGTTCATACCAAAACTACCTTTTACCAACTATTACCTATAAATGCTTTTTACAACCATGCTGGCTGATGCCGGACCCTCTGCCTTTCAAACGCTTTCCGAGCCCTTCTAATATATTACATTTGAATGCCGTATCCTGGCCGTCGCTGGCTTACCAGCCAGACGACACCCGCCACACAGTCTGCACGTGAGAAGAGAAACTCGGCAGACAACTACAGCCCGGTGGTGCATATAGTGGCCACGGCATTTTTCCACCGTGGTGTTAGGGTTCACGCTCAGTTGGAGATGCGGTTAGTGCTAATCTTACGCCTACCACACCCTGACGATACGTCTCGACGCTACCCTCGTGTTTGGTCCTCCTGGGTACAGTCCAACCCCACACAAAAACCAAGTAATATCTCGCGCAAACACTATGGAGAATTTACAATTTCCGCAGCGGCTGCAAGTGAACGCAAGACCGACGTCGCTGCCTGGCCTGCCTGTCCGTCCGTCTGTCTGTCTGTGTGTCTGCCTGCCCGTCCGTCCGTCTGTCTGTCTGTCTGATGTCTGTCTGTCTGCCTGCGCGCGCGTGCGTGCGTGCGTGCGTGTGTGTGTGTGTGTGTGTGTGTGTGTGTGTGTGTCTTGTGTGTGTGTGTGTGTGTGTGTGTGTGTGTGTGTGTGTGTGTGTGTGTTGTGTGTGTGTGTGTTGTGTGT
>NW_014577233.1:358660-375354 GCF_000485595.1 Priapulus caudatus
TGTGTGTGTGTGTGTGTGTGTGTGTGTGTGTGTGTGTGTGTAGTGTGTGTCACTGTGTGTGTGTGTGAGTGTGCGTGCGTGTGTGTGTGTGCGTGCGTGTGTGTGTGACTGTGTGTGCGTGCGTGCGTGTGTGTGTGTGTGTGTGTGTCTGTCTGTCTGTCTCCCTTTACGCCTGACCGCCTGACTGTCTCCGTGTCTGTCTATTTGTTTGTGTCAATCTGTCTGTCTGTCTGTCTGTCTGTCCATCTGTCTCTGTCTCCTTATCTGCTTATCTTCCTGCCTGCCAGTTTGCATGGTACATCGGTGACTCAATGCTTTGCCCCCATAACACGCACGCACGCACGCACACGCCCGCACGCACACATGCACATACACTCACACCAGTAACTAAGTACACACAGCGCTTTTCACGAACATCCACGTCAGTTTTATACAGGTTTTTGCCGTACGGCTGCATCCGTCAAGGCCACGACGTTTAATTCCCTCCAACATAAACCACGCTAGCTAACTCCACCGTATAGCCGGGCTGCGACGATCATATGATATATGCCCGCGTGTATCAGGTGCACAGAATATAAAACACGCGCCGATCACCCTACGACGGCGTTATTTATGCTATACTTGGATTACGTGCGCGTTTATTGAGCATCGTGATTGGGAGTTGTGTGTCGGATATGCGGTGTGAGCGTCTACGTCTATCGTTCAGCTCGCGATGAACGCGTGCACTAACACGTGAACACCCGTAACGCACGCCCATCTACATATCGTCTCTCTGCTCTTCCTCAAATTTAGTGGTATTTCCTATATCTCTGTCTGTCTGTCTGTCTGTCTGGCCGTCCGTCCGTCTGTCTGTCTATCTATCTGTTTGTCTGCCTGTCTGATAATGAGTCTTACTGTCCGTCCCTGCATCTCATTCCTCTCTTTGAATTATTGTCATCTATCAAGCATTCTTACACGCGCGCACTTTCACGATTTCCAGCTAACGTCGTCCCGCAGAGGCCGTAGCTGCAGTAGGTGGTAGTAGTAGCAGCAGTAGCAAAAATAGCAACACCAGCACCACCATCACCAGCAGCAGTAGTAGCAGTAGCAGTATAAACAGTAGAAACAGCAGTAGCATCAGCAGCAGTGGCAGCAGCGGCAGCAGCGGCAGCATCAGCAGCAGCAGTAGCCGTAGCAACAGCAGCAGTAGCAGCAGAAACAGCAGCAGTAGCCGTAGCAACAGCAGAAACTGCAGCAGTAGCAGCAGAAACAGCAGCAGTAGCCGTAGCAACAGCAGAAACAGCAGCAGTAGCAGCAGAAGCAGCAGAAGCAGAAGCAGTATCGGTGGAAGGCTTGCTGTCAGATTGAAATGACAGCGTAACGTCAAAGCAGGCATGATTGCTCGCGTGTTTCATCGACTCCATTGTAGTGCTCTTGTTTCGTCGGCCGGCCCGCTCAGACGAAATTACACGCAACCGATGGCACGCAAATTACGCTGAATTACTTCGGCAAGAAACTGTCCGATTGGAATAATTGCTGCTGTTGTTGTTATTACTGGCGTTGTCATTGCTGCTGTTGTTGTTGTTGTTGTGGTTATTATTATTATTGTTGTTGTTGTTATTAACGTCTTCGTTCGTGAAGACGATGCTTTTTTTGGTGAGGATGTCCTTATTGTTGCTCTAGATGGTGCTGCTGTTGTAACTGAAATGGTTAGCGCAACTCTGAGCTAATTCAGAACGCTAGCCGCATTTGCTAGTATCTAAAAACCTCATATAAAAATACGTAATCCACAGACAACGACGCGAAACGAACAGTTAATTTATTTATATTCATGAAAACCAGAAAATGCCACCGCGAATAGCTAACTAAGAGAAGAGGCTTGCGTTTCTTTTCCGTTTCTTTAAAATGGTCCATTGCGAATTACGTGGTTTGAAGCACATCCATTCTCACAAATGTCGTATTCGGCGGAAAAGTAAAAGTAGACCAAAGAAATACCTGCGACATGTGCATTCCTTGTCTAATTGCTTCTCAGTGCGTTACGTGACAAGTATAATCTCACCTGAGCGACGCCGTTACTATCGTGGCCCAGCACGCCGTCCTGAACAGTGCTGCGTCTATCGCCCGTTGTCGGCGCGGTTTTAAAAAGGCGCGAGCTGCCCGTGGAGTTTGCAATCACTTTCGTTTTTGCCCGTTTAACGACCCGACTCAAATCATCTGTGGCAACGGCGAGATAGAAACGTGCTAGTCGCCGTCTGATCTCCCCCCACACCACACACACCCTTTCTTGCATCCTTTCTCCCTCTTCTTACCTTCTATCTCTCACTGTCTTCTATAGACTATTTTGTCTCCACCTCCCCTTCTCCTCTCTCTCATCTGGATCTCTCTACCTCTTTCCCTCTCTATCCCTTCCAGCACTTACTCTCTCTCTCTCTCTCTCGCTTCTCTATTCATCCCCCCCCCCCGCTTCTCTTCTCCACCAAAGTTTGTCTCCCGGCACGGTTTTATGCCTTTATGAATTTACTGCCGCTATTATATACGATTTCGTGAATTTTATTAGCCAGATGCGAATGTGACCACGGCCTCTACTTCTGCAAGCAAGCCCTTACTGACGGGCGTGTATGTACGAACCGACGCCCTCGTACAAACGTTTCCGTTTCGAAGCAGGTGATGCCTGGGGCTGCAAGGGTCAAGGTCACGGGCGATTTCGTAATGCGATCTGCTGCAATCTGCGACTACGTGATTACTCACTGCGACTAGTACATCATCATGGTTACTCAATATGACTGCGGGGTTACGCAATGCGACTGCGGCTATTCCGATCGCTTTCTGTTGTCCAACTTGTGCGATATTGGGCGACCAAAAATCGCCGATCGCATTGTAATCGCCGTGTATACAACCGTCGGCAACCGCGATCGACGCGACCGTGAGTTTACGGCGAACAATCAACCGATCAACACGCGGGTGCCCGCATCACCCGATATTTTGAGATGAGCGAGAAAAAAAACTGGACGCCACCATTTCGAATAAGTCACGCAACAGACTTCTCACAATCAACGACAGAGTCGCCCTCTATTGGCAGGCAGCAGGAGCACTGCCGCCACACAACACTAGACCTTAATCTCACCCGAAGAACACCCAACAAATGGCGACCCTGGCTATTCCTATCATGAAACTAAGGATTTCAAACGCCTGCGAACCCCTAACGGCAGTTACCGTAACCACATATCGACGGTGGCTACAACATATTCGCCGCAACTGGGACGCTATGCATCGCAAATGAACGCCGGAGCAGCCACGCAACCGTCGCGAGATTCGTTAACCCACCTAAATCATTCATCCTATCCCAGCGCGCCTGAGATCGCCAATGAAGTTTAATTACACACTACGGCGGCTGTATTTGTAGTCGGCTGGCCTGGCCAGCGTGCCACGTAGCCGCACCTCGATTGTTAGCCTTGGCGCGCGAGTTAGACAATAAATAACCTTATCATTGGCTAGCACATGACACTTCACATCTGGCACTGTAATTTAGAAATCCTATTTAATTTATAGGGTACTTAATCATAATGGAAGCAATTCTTAGCAATGCTGGTACGCGTATAAACATACGACTTGACCATGATCCATATATTCTCGGCCAAACGAAATGCGGATGTGATATAAACTACATATACACGGCCCCAAAGCAGGAGTTCGCTTTGAGATTACTGAGGAATCTTCATCGTGCCGTCATACAGTTTAATTATTTGAACAGCCCCCTGACACCGACGTCAGCTTGTTAGGAGCGGTGTTAGCACTGTTACTATCCACATCTGTACCTAAGGCAATTACATCTCTGGGAAATTAAGGCAACCTTCGTTACAAGTGGTCATAGCTAAATCACTGGTCCCATCAATATTTCACTGTAGAACGTACAGGCACGCAGGTAAGCACTCACATAGGCATGTGCGCACGCACGCACGCACGCACGCACGCACGCACGCACGCACGCACATAAGCACACGTTTAAACACGTTACATTACAATGTTTTGAATTGCGTTTACACCTGAGATATTTGTGGTTATTAAGTATATTTTGCGATTGAATCCGATTAAAAAACTAAACGCAATGGAACAGGTTACCATTACTATTAAATCTTAGCTTCATTAAGCAACTGGCACAGTATGTTTACAATCGCTAAAAAGAACATCAGACGTAAGAAATTGTTGTTGGAATTCCTGTCCATTCCTACTGCAATAACTTCCCGATAGTTTTGGTTCTGGCAAGATCGTTTTAAACAACAATTCTAGAAAATATTTGAAATATTCCAAAAATTATCGAAATTAGGTTTCCACAGCAAAACCAAGCGCTTTATGGATTCTCATTGTTCGGCTGAGAGTTTGATACGGATTAGCAGCAAATTAAATTCTGTTTTTGTTAAATTAGAACGTGCATCGAGCAATTTCATCTATTATCGAGGACAGATATTAAAATAGATGTCCGCGCGCCCAAGCAGGCCATTCTTGTGCTTTTATGTTTACGACCGAAAATGAATCATGATCTTTTGTGGCTACACGCACGCGAACAATTTCATTACGTCAATTTCGCGCGAGAAATTTTATGCTGAAACTGAAATGCACTCTTATGCATTTTACGCGCTCATAGCACGAAGTTTTAACGTTCCCGATTTTGCTCCCGATTTCCTTCTACCGACAGCCATTTAGATTTCCAATGACAGCGCCAAACTTCCCTATGACTCCTTCCCCACCAAGTTTTACGCGAGCCTCTCGGTGATACGAACCAGCTTTCAATGCAAGCCTCCCAACAAACTAGGTCTACAGCAGAGGTTCTTAACCTGTGGTCCATGGACCCCCTTGTGGATGGGCTTCAGGGGTTCCGTGAACCAGGCGCATAAAAATTACGTGTTTGTGCTTATGTGCATTTTTTCTGGGGAGGGGTCCGTAGCGTTCACCAGATTCTCAAAGGAGCCATGACTCAAAAAACTGGGAACCACTGGTCTAGAGGCAACCTTGATATCGACCAGAACGTCGGACGAAAAATACCGAATGATATCAACAAACCCTTTGGATAAAATACCGAATGATACCAACCAACCCTTGGGATAAAATACCGAATGATACCAACCAACCCTTGGTATAAAATACCGAATGATACCAACCAACATAAAATACCGAATGATACCAACCAACCCTTGGTATAAAATACCGAATGATACCAACCAACCCTTGGGATAAAATACCGAATGATACCAACCAACCATTGGGATAAAATACTGAATGATACCAACCAAACCTTGGGATAAAATATCTAATGAGGCGGACCACGCAACGAGTTAAATTACTCAATGGCATCCGCCAAACAGTGCTGAAAATAGTCGTCCGACCCCCGCAGTCTGGGACTTGTAAGCTTTAAGCAGGACTGGCTAATTTTTATGGATTTATGGCTACTATTTAAGCAACATAGCTGAAATCAAAATTTTTGAAATTAGGACTGGCTGGGATGCATTTCCGAGACTGGCCCCAGTTCGTAGAGGTAAAGTTCCCTTACACACACACCAACCATGCAGTGTTACGTTCATAGACAGTAGCTAGTATTGAGCAATGGCATTACACTACACGCGCGGGCTGGCATGCAAACACGCTGCATTGCATCTATGCCTCCAGAATAAAGCAGTAACTAGTACGTTATGTCTCATTGCTACGACGAAACTATACGATACCCAGAGACATCTCACGGCAGTGTCTTAATTCATGCTGCCGTAGTGCCAGCGTTATACGAGAACAAGAGTACAGTAACACAGCTGCCTGCGGGCTGAACTCTTGTTGACCCCAGCGCTCGACACCCAGCCGCTTGGCGAATGCGCGCACTCCGTACGATTGGCAACAACATGCCGTCTGCGAGCGGGCCTCGCCGCCAACCGCCTAGAGTTACCACAGCCGCCGCGCTCAATTTATAACTGATTGACGGTCCTGATGCTGCGTGCTCCTCCCCGCATCTCCGCCTTGCACCGCACCGACGATCTTGTGTGGGATAGATGCACGCGGAATCTCCGTGTCACCCACCCTCTTTCCTCCCGATGGGCTTCCGAGCATTCCTCCTGCTGCTCTACTCTCTGCCTCCCTCATCATGCATTCTTACAATCGCTTTCGATATTGATGATATCTACGTATATGCCCCTTCCCGCATAGTCTGTGTCTCTCCATATGTGGAAATGTGGCTGCCACACTCTCTCTGCCTCTCTCTACATGTGCCAACCCCTTCTCTCTCCTCTCTCTCTCTCTCTCTCTCTCTCTCTCTCTCTCTCTCTCTCTCTCTCTCCCGGTATGTATCCGTGTATCTGTCTCATCCACTCTCGGTCTCCCTCGATATTTTTCCACAGAAGTGCCCCGCGGCACTCGCGCCTGACGTGTATTCACGAATGCCTTCCCCAATCTCTGTCTCCCTCGACATGTATCCTTCTCTCTCTTTCTCTCTCTCTCTCTATATGTACCCTTTACTGCCTGTCTCTCTCTCTCTCTCTCTCTCTCTCTCTCTCTCTCACGACATGTATCCCTGCACATCCCCGCCTCCCCTTACTCTGGGTATCTTTCTCACTCCTGTTCCTGCTGTTCTCGATATGTACCTACATGTCTGTCCCACCCCACCCTCACCTCTTATTTCCCGTCTTTCTATACCTTTCATTTCTGTCTTTCTCAATATGCAACATGTATCTGTCTCCTCTACTCGCTGCCTCTCTTTAAATGACATCACATCTCTATTTCGCACATCAATTCTTTCCCTTCATTCCTCTCCCTCTCTCTGTCTCTCGCCCTTCTCTCACTCCAGCAGTCATTCTTCCCCCGAATGTTCCCTCGATTATCTCTCTACCTATATGCAAATTTACATCTTTCATACTGCCAATCTGCTGGCTCCTGTCTCCCTTCCATGCCACCGTGCCTCTCATTCCTTATGTGTGTGCGCGTGTGCGTTTGTGCGTGTGTCTGCATGTGCGGGGGTTCCTCGCACATGTCACTTTCTCCTTACTCCCCCTCCCTGCCTATCTAACTTGCTATCTGTTGCTCGAGCAATCACGGCACACGTTCTCAGCACTTTAGTATAACCGTCGGCGGGGCAAAAATGTTCACCGTACGAAAAAAAAACCGAAAAAATGCCCCCCACCCCCACCCCACGAGCAGTAATCGCATCAAGCCAACAAGAGCTAACTCTGGAATGTTGAGAATGACGGCGGACGGTGGCTTCGCGAAACAGTCGACGTTCCCCCGTAGAATCTACCCGTCGACGTTCCCCCGTAGAATCTACCCGTCGACGTTTCCCCGCTAGAGATCGACCCGTCAACGTTGCCCCCATGAATCTACCCGGTCGACGGTTCCCCCAGTAGAATCTACCCCGTCGACGTTCCCCGTAGGAATCTACCATCGACGTCGTCCGTAGAATCGTACCCGTCGCACGTTTCTACCGTAGATATCTAACCCGTCGACGTTTCCCCCGTAGAATCTATCCGTCGACGTCGAGTCTCCCCGTAGAATCTACCCCTCGACGTTCCCCCGCAGAACTCTACCCGTCGACGTTCCCCCGTAGAATTCTTAGCATGTCGACGTGTCTACCGTTAGAATCTACCCGTCGACGTTCCCCCGTAGATCTATCCGCTCGAACGTTCCCCGGCTAGAATCTACCGTCGAGTTCCCCCCGTAGAATTCTAACCCGTCGACTTCCCAGCTAGAACTACCCGTCGACGTCTCCCCCGGAGATAGAATTTACCCGTCGACTGCCCCCGCAGAATCTACCGTCGAGTTCCCCCGTAGAATCTATCCGTCGACGTTCCCCGTAGAATCTTTACCCGTCGTACGCTTCCCCCCAGAAGTCTACCGGCGTCGACGTTCCCCGTAGAATCTACCCACGTCGACGTTCCCCCGTAGAACTACCGTCGGACGCTTCCCCCGCTAGAATCTACCCGTCGACCGTTCCCCAGTAGAATTCTAACCGTCGACGTCTCCCCCCGTAGAATCTACCCGTCGACGTTTCCCCGTAGAATCTACCCGTCGACGTTCCCCCGATAGAATCTACCGTCTGACGGTCCCCCGGCTAGAATCTACCCGTCAACGGTTCCCCGTAGAATCTACTCCGTCGAGACGTTCCCCCGTAGATAGAATCTACCCGTCGACGTTCCCCCCGTAGAATCTACTCGTCGACGTTCCTCCGTAGAATCTACCCGTCAACGTTCCCCCGTAGAATCTACCCGTCGACGTTCCCCCGTAAGAATCTAACGCTCGACGTTCCCCGCTGAGAAGCACTCGTCGAACGTTCCCCGTTAGAATCTACCCTGTCGACGTTCCCCCGCTAGAATCTACCCCTCGTCGACGTTTCTCCGCTTAGAATCTACTCCGTCGACCGTTCCCCCGTAGAATCTACCCGTCGACGTGTCGCCCCGTTAGAATCTAACCGTCGGACGTTCCCCGTATGGAATCTACTCGTCGAGTTCCCCCGTAGAACTCTACCCTGTCGACGTCTCCCCCGTAGAATCTACCCGTCGCAAGTTCCCCCGCCTAGAATCTTACCCGTCGACGTTTCTCCCGTAGAATCTACTCGTCGACGCTTCCCCGTAGAATTACCCGTCGACGTTCCCCGTAGAATCTACCCGTCGGACTTTACCCCGTAGAAGTCTACCGCTCGAACGTTCGTCCCGTAGAATCGACCGTCGACGTTCCCCCGCTAAATCTACCCGTCGACGTTTCCCCGATAGAATCTTACCCGTCGACGTTCCCCCGCTAGAATCTACCCGTCGACGTTCCCCCGTAGAATCTACCCGTCGACGTTCCCCCGTAGAATCTACCCGTCGACGTTCCCCCGTAGAATCTACCCGTCGACGTTCTCCCGTAGAATCTACTCGTCGACGTTCCCCCGTAGAATCTACCCGTCGACGTTCCCCCGTAGAATCTACCCGTTGACGTTCTACCGGTCAAACTACATGTGCGCAAGACGCACCCGCGAATCATAGCTGCGCTTAAAAGCTCGCGGCCTGCTTCTAAACGGAGACATTACTAACTTGCAGCCATGTCGCACCTGTGGCGTACGTATGCACGCCGTTCGTTACCATATTACTTAGGAACGCGCCACCAGACACCTAGTGCGCTCTCCATTCGTATGCTGCCCCGTTGTTACTCGAAGAACTTTCGTTAAAAACAGAAACGTAAAAAGGGGCAATGCGCATATGACTGATAATATCTAATAAGAGGCACTTGTCTCCGTTACACACAGTATAGCCGACTATAACTATGCAGTAACACTCCACGTAAACACACCCACGTGATGGCCATCCACTAGCTCTACTAACTCTCCACATCCCCACGTGCAAATTCGTGCATTTCGTCAGAGGCAACTGCCATATAATAGGCTTGGAGATATGTCTAAAAACCCTGATCTCTGCTATACAACCTACAGTAAATTCCTTAACATTAGCCAGTTCTGCGCAAAAGTTACCATTCCCGGTCTGCCCATCTTTCTGGGCTGCTATTCCCCACACTGAATATTTTGCCGGTTAGCGCTGACTGTCAATCATTATGTGGCATTTTCTACTGACTAATCTAAGCCATACAACTCGGCTATATGGCCAGTTGTCCCAGTCGCGCAGCCGAATCTCAAACATCAAGTCAACGAAGCACCCCGTGTACACTAACAATTGTTCGCTGAGAAACCCCCGCCAACAGTAGCAAACTAAACTTGATCACCATCAAAGCCATGCGATTTAGCAAATCTAATGAAATTATAAACAGCACTCTTTGAAAACCTCACGTAAGAGAAGCCGCGAGAGTGTCGGATCACGTGCCAGGGGAGGGTCGCTCGTAAGGAAATGCGCTTCTGCGGGCCTCAAAAACAAGCGGCGCCAGAGGTGGCGGCAGAAGCAGCAGCGGCGACGACGCAATGACAGATTGCTGCTTCTCTTGCTGGTTGGCGGCACCAAACCACAAGCAGCATGAACGCTGCCGCAGACGTACGTACAGTCTATGCGCGGCACAGTGCTGGCAGCGGCAAAACGACCGATTGCAAACGCCGAGTCGCGGTTGTGCCTGCGAGCGGCGGCGGCGGCGGCGGCGGCGGCGGCAGCAGCAGCAGCAGCAGCAGCAGCAGCAGCCACCGTCGGCCAGATGTAGCCGCTGGAAGCTGTGACTGATGTAAATCAGGGCCGTAACACGGTGCTGCCGAGTATCACGGCCGACAGCTACCGGTCTCGGATAGCCCGCCAGCCCCTATTTGATATGCAAAAACCCACGCAAAACCGGCAGCGTTGCAGGCCCGTCTGATTATAATATATTAAACACACATGTGCTGTTTACGAGCGCCTGCGAGGGGACGATGATGGCATATGGCCTTTTCTGGTGTGGAGGGCGATGGGGAGATGGTGTGCACGGGTTGGCTAGTGCTAGCGAACTGGCTGCCGGTGTTGCCTTGACTATACTTGCGGCCGTCTCTAATTTGCCGCCCTCTCCATTTGTTCAGCCACTTCAGATCCTCCTCTCATATCTTCTCATCAGCACCCTGCTCTTTTCTCCTATTGTTAAACGTCCTCCCTTTCCTCCTCCTCATCGCTTGCTCTCATCAGAATTCCAGGCTGACTCCTCCCCTTCTCCTTCTGTTGCTTCTCCTCATCCCTTATATTGACATCGCTTCCTCTTAATTCTGACGTCCCCCTTGTTGCTCTTCCTTAACTCCTAATCACGGTACTCTTCCTCCTGCTGCTTTTCTTCAATTTCTGAGCCACATGCTTATTCACCGCACCACCTGCCGCTCTTCCTGCATGCTCTCCTGCTCCTACTCCTTTTCTTCTTCCCCTAATCCTGCTGCTCTCTCTCTCTCTCTCACTCTCGCTCCGACTCTCTCTCTCTCTCTTTCTCTCTGTATGTCTATATCTCTCTTTTTCTCTCTGTATGTCTATATCTCTCTTTTTCTCTCTGTACGTCTCTCTCTTTCTCTCTCTCTTAACTGATACCCCTCATCTGTTTTTCCTCACTTCATCTTTCTTGGATCTTGCTCCCACTCCTCTCTTTCTTCGTGTCGCCACCTGCTACTCTCTCACAGCTCCTACCCCTTCTATTTCTTACTACTGCACTCGTCCAACGTCTCCTATTCCTTCTCAATTATTCCCACCATTAGTCATGTAACCCTCGTGTACATTTTATCGTGCTGGGAGTAGAGACTCACAACAAAACATAAATGCCTAATGTCTTAACTGGATTTAACTATACTACATGCACGATGCAGTTCACCCCCATCTACATAGTGTTGGTGTGTGTGTGGGGGGGGGGCTGTTGCTAGTTCTGTAAGTATTATATTAACTAGTGATCGCATCGACATAAGCCACCACACCGTATATTAAAACAACATAAGCCCTAGCGTATTTCATCACACCGTCGAGTCAGCCCTGGCTGCTTAGTGTCAGCTAGACACTGGACTGGAATACTGGTGATCCAGCACCCTGCAATCATTTTAGTATGATAAAACTTCTCCCCGCCAATATTTGCATCAAGAGTCAATCTTCTCATCTAGACACCACCACGGTTAAGGTTAGATGCTACCGCAGTAAACACGAATCCGGAATCGCACATATGCGGAGTTTTCGCTTTGGCCAGACAAGGAATTTTCCACTGGAGACAACACTGCCACTCAACTCCACTGCTCACCTTGGCCTCCCATCTAACCTGTCATGCGAAATTGCACTTGAGTAATGGTATTACCTGGATGAACAGACACTAGACGTCATATTAGTATGCACTCCGAGTCGTCTCAGCAAGGGCCGAGGCAGGCAGCCCCATTTTTTATCTGTTCTAATCAAACAGCAGCCCAGCCATCAACAGGCCATCAAGGAGATCTACGGGCTGACAAGACAGCAGCATCTGATTAGAATTCAGACGGGCAGTCGGGGTATAGCCACTCACGCGCAAAATAGCAAACACGACTACTGCCCGTAACACAGGTACGTACGGAGGCCCGAGTCAAGGTGTGGCCAGATCCCCCGAGTGAAGTACGTAGGAGGACCTGGGATGGGAGGCAAGCAGTGCGGGTTTCCAGGAGTGCGGCCAATCACGATGGCGTCAAAGTCCCCGCTACCCGTCACGTCGCATCAGACGCGGGTGGCAATGAGACGACGCACCGATGACGTCCGCAGTCGGAGTAATAAACAAGGGAGCGCGAGGAACAATGACTCGACCTTTGCATGTCGCACGAGCGCGCGCCACGCGCGCAAGATCGAATCACATGTGCAGCAATGGCGGCGGGTTCGCCTGGGTTATCGGCGCTCGCTGGCTCCGCCCCGGCCCCGCCCCGTGCCGCCATCGCCGGCCCCGCCCACGCACCTATCGAGTCGCCGCGCGCCTGCTGCGCTCGAGGCAGACGATCGATGCGGCGCGCGAGCGGCCATCTTGTCGTGAGCCGCCTCCAACGATGATGCTCGTGTCGCCGTGGCGACCAATGCTCGCAGTCTCCACATTTTTGGGGGACGTGGTCCGCATCCCACCAGAGGTGCTGTTGGCAGGTTGCTCGTGTGACATCCACCCCCTCACATTGTAGACTGTGTATTCAAGCACACGAGCTAGCAGTTAGTAAGCAAGCGAGAAAGAGAAGGGAGAGAGATGGGGAGTGGGAGTGTGAGAGAGAGAGAGAGAGAGAGAGAGAGAGAGAGAGAGAGAGAGAGAGAGAGACCTGTGAAGCACCATGCCCAGATGAGAACACATATCTCCATATTCTGCCCCTGGAGACACTGGGTAGATAGATACTGGGAGGGGTCAAGGTGAGGAGGAATATAGATGTCATGCGAGATGGAAACAAAGATGTGCAGCCGAGCAAAGATTCAGTGGAGCAGAGAGACGTGAATAAGCAGGCGACCGCCGCATGTAATACTCTCACTCACAGATACATATGTACGCAATTTGTCCATTTTGTGGAAGATACCGACTCAAATTGGCAGCGTATATTTTACGCCATAACTGCGAGAGAAATGTATTATTAAACAGGAAAGTAACGCACTATCCACTTGAGCGGGATAACAACAGTCTTTGTAATTAATAGCCACCAGAATGGAATGCGTAATATTTGAGGTTATAATTTTTAGTTTAGGGGATAGATACTTCCCTGGGTGACTTTAGTGGTAAGGATGCAATCATTATGCAATCTGCAGTTAAGACTTAAGACTAAGTATATACTGATCACCTTCAGCAGCAGCAGCAGCAGCAGCAGCAGCAGCAGCAGTGGCAGCAGCAGCAGCAGCAATGGCAGCAGCAGTACTAGTAGCAAATGCAACTGCAACAGCAACAACAACAATAATAACAACAGCAGCAGCAGCAATAACAACAACAGTGGCACCAGCATCAGCAGCAACAACAGCAGCAGCCACAGCAAAAGCAACAGCAACAGCAAAAGCAACAGCAGCAGCAACAGCAACAAAAGCAGCAACAGCAAAAACTACAACAACAGCAGCAGCAGCAGCAGTAGCAGGCAGCCAAACAGCACCACTGTTACTGTTAGTGCTGCTAGCAGTAGTAGTAGTAGTAGTAGT
Organism: Priapulus caudatus; assembly: GCF_000485595.1. Lineage (NCBI taxonomy): Eukaryota > Metazoa > Priapulida > Priapulimorpha > Priapulimorphida > Priapulidae > Priapulus > Priapulus caudatus. Next base: position 372,184 of record NW_014577233.1, read on the forward strand.
AGTAGTAGTAGTAGTAGTAGTAGTAGTAGTAGTAGTACTGCTACCGTCATAGAGCCGACCGACGTCGGCACCATAACAAGCTAACGACGGCGCCACACTCACGACGTCGCCAATGTAGATTCACCATTTTAGAAACCTTTTTAAAGATTTTTAAAGACGTTTTTCCCATTTAAAAATGAATTATGAGCTATTCACGCAGCCGCATCACGTTACCCTCACAACACCCCAACGCCAAACTCCCGGGGCTGCAGTTATAAGCAATAACGCTGAGAGATACTGGTGATGCGTGCTCATCCATGCGCCCACACGTCTAGAATCTAGATACCCACCCGCCTGTATGGCTATAATCAACAGGCACTGTCTAGACTCGCCAGCAGGCCCGCAGGCCACTGTCTACGACTGTCATGAATAAAGACATCAACGAGTAATCAACAAATGATGTAATTCGACTGGGTCAACCGGCAACTTCTCAACTCGTTCAACAACGAGTAGCTCAGAAACGAGTTCTGCGTGCGCGCGGAAGCTGGGTGGCAGATCGCGCACGCATGCACACGCGTGTAGCTGTGAGCGTGTGAGCGTGTGAGCTTGCATGTATGTGCACGCCTGAGAGAGACAGATAAAGAGAGAAAGAGATAGAGAGAAGGAAAAGAGAGAGAGAGAGGGGGAGAGAGAAAGAGAGAGAGAGAAAAAACAGAGAGGGAGACAGAGAGAGAAAAGAGAGAGGGGAAGAGAGAGAGAGAGAGAGAGAGAGAGAGAGAGAGAGAGAGAGAGAGAGAGAGAGAGAGAGAGAGAGAGCGAGAGGACATGAGATGAGGCGAGGCGTGAAACCGTCCCGCTGCTTCACAGTTATTTGTGTATATGTACCGTTACCATACGCTTGTGTGTTTAATATAATCATGTGTTTGTATGTTTAAGATTTTCTTACTATAAACCCGTACGTCGTTTTGCTACCGTTTTCAGTCGTGTCAATACTGTTTATTATTATATTAATGTAATTAGTACCGGTAGTGGTAGTAATATAGTCGTAGTATATTTGTGTTAAGAGGGGTCTTGGCCTGGCCACCCAGTGCATGCCTAGCCCTAATCTGGCCCCTTATCTTAATTATATTATCAGAGCGTATAAAGGAAACCTTCTTTATACGCTCTTGAATATTTATCAGCCTTGAATATCTCAACACGCATCTTGTTCCTGGTATTGCTTGCCATCCAGTCGTACGACCGTCCACGCGCTCGCCGACGACCTGTGCGGCGTAGTCAATGTACCGTGTCCGCACCCGGGGCGGGTGTGTGTTGTCCGCTGTGTGTGTGTGTGTGTTTGTGTGTGTTGTGTGTGTGTGTGTTTAGTGGCTGTGGTGTGTGATTGTTGTGTGTGTTGTGTGTGTGTGTGCAATCGTGTGTGGTGTGATGTGTGTGGTGTTTGTGTCGTGTTGTGTGTGTGCTGTGTGTGTGTGTGTTGGTGTGTGTGTGTGTGTGTGCGTCGGGGTGGGTGGTTGTTTATGTGGTGTTCATCGTCTGAAAAACGTGGTTAGCAGCCGGCTAATCGTAGCCACTCTTTCATGCGAACCAGTAGCGGATCCGCGTAGCCTGTATGTTTCTACGGAACGCCATGCATGAAGGACTGTTACGATGGAGAGATATTATACAAATATACAATCAGGGCGTAAATCATTTACAATTGCTTCAATTTGTCAATATTTTACCCCTGTACATTATGCCCATTATATTATTATTTTATTGGGAAATTATTTATCATATATACCCCTAAACCTTAATTATATTTGCCATAGCTGATCCTAACTGAACCATTTGATGAACCATACCTCACATTAGTGTCATTTTTCTTTCAGGAGGGCAAGGACGCTGTGATAGCACGCGGTCTTTGGTGTATTACATTGCTGTCTGCATCTCGCGGCGGTTTCTGTATGGATTTTGAGCGCTTTGCGTCGGTTCATAGCGGTGCCACGATAAGGCGGTATGCCGGCATCACCTCGATACTCGAGAGATAGTCGGACTCACCCCTTCCTCTATTTCATTTCAATACAGCTTTCTGCTGCGAAATCGATAGATACAGAAAAACTCATAAACGTTCAGTTATTTCATTCGTTCGTGGTATGGTAGCAGCTTCTATCGATGTGTTATTATAGTTTATGGCTGCTAACATAATGCTAATACATCATTTCGCTGGTGTGTTCTCGGAATGTTACCTTGCAAACTTGCGTGTCGTGACGAAGTGCGTGTATAAATATTAAAAGTTTTCTATATACTATACTAGTATATCATTACTGCTTATATATAATTACACACAATATACAATATCTATCAAGACTATCAGTGTATGCGTGCCTATGCTTCTGTATTATGTTATCCTTGTTACTTGCCGCAAAGGCTATATGAATGCGATCAGAGCCGCTTTAATTACGAAAGCAACAGCACATACGAATTATACGGTTTTGATATGTTTATTTCGCTCTTTCCAACACGTATTGTTCCCTAGTGGCCAAATCGACTTTGACTAATACCGATCAGATAGACTCGATTGATTGGTGGGAAAGCTTCTATCGTACGCATCAAAGAATTCACGCGCTCCGGTAGCCCCGGTATTTTCATGCCACACTACACTAGCAGCAGCAGCTATGCAATATCAGGGGTGAAAACTGACAAATTTTGTCTAAATAATCAGTAAGATTTTGTCAAAATCGATGGGCAGAACTTTGTCTATTAGTTTACCCCTGGGTCAGACCTATCAGACCTTCTAATGACGCGACTTGGATCGACCTCTAACAGCACGACGCGGCATTTCGTCCCGTTTAAGAAATATTCACCATCGGACTCGGGGTCGCCAAAATCATTACGTGCCTCACCCGAGGGCGGGGTCTAGAAACAATGAACATAAGTACATCTTCGTCAACATGCTCACTTCCCGACGGAAATGACTCCGATTTATTATCGTGTTTGACTGGCAGACGTGATAGCGCTTTTCGATCTTGTGAGCCGTAAACCACGACAATAGCCAGGACGGCTGGTCTCCATGCGACGCCCGGCCTGGTGTTGACGCGCCACCGCATATTTTCCATGGCCCGAAGCGATCGCCAGTGAGTAGGATACCCCTCCCCCCGAACACACACTGCGCATCAAACGACACCGTACACCTACGCAGGTTATGTAAACCTA
>NW_014577233.1:375379-380495 GCF_000485595.1 Priapulus caudatus
GAAGAAAGGAAGGAAAGAAGAGAAGGAGAAGAAGAAAGAGACAGAGAGAGAGAAAAAAAGAAAAGAGAAAGAGAAAGAGAGAGAGAGAGAGAGAGAGAAAGAGACGGGGAGAGAACTTGCTAGTTTGTAATACAGCCCTTAACACGTACACATACGTTATCCAGCGGTTTGGATGTCTGTGATACATTTCGGCCGCTGCGTCTCTCGGTGACACATCACAGGGTAATAGACGGGTAAAGTAATTTAGAAGATGCACTGATTTCACTATGACATACGTATACGATACACATTGCTATTGCAATATATACGATTCATCAGGCAACAATGAAGCGAGAACTCACAATGCTACTGGTACTAACAATCACAGTTTCAGTGTTCATGCTTTAATGGTAATAACTGTAACACTGAATATGGAGGTGGGAGAGACTTCTCCTGGTCATGTGACATGATTTACTTGAACTTTCCACTTAGCCCTGAGTTGCAGTAGGCAGCTGTATGGATCTGCCAGTGTAGCATGGCAGACAGACCCCATGTGATGTGACAAGCATCCCCCTTATACATCGCACATGGGAAATAAAGGTAAATCCCACATGCGCATGCGCAATGAGTCATGCGCTCTGCTAGCCACGCCCATGTCTGCGGGAAACGTATAAGGGAGGTGGGGGGAATTAACCATATGGGGATGTTTATCACGCTACAAAGGCAGTATGCCAGAGATTCAGCTGTAGTCTTCGACTAAAGGTAGAGGAACTCGTACAAGTACCACGGACTGATTGACTAGATATCCGTATGAAATTTGCCATTAGCAAACTAATTCAATACTAACGCCTGAGTAGAGACCCACCCAACAGCACCCAACTTCGCATGAAATCTCAAATGTGCGACTGGGTAGACACCAGACATCCAAAAATACACACCTTGTAAGGAAATTACAAATTTATGAAACTGAGTAAACGTCAGACATTCAGAAATAACAAATTTGTAATGCAATCCCAAACGTATGAAAGTGAGTAGATAGAAGACATCGAGAAGTCTTCTAATGAAATCCGAAATGATTGAACCTGAGTAGTGAGTAGACATCCGATATCCAGAAGTAATCACCTTTTAATAAATAACAAAATGTTTGAAACTGACTAGACATAACCCGTACAGCGGCAAATACTTTGTAATGAAATCCCAATTGTGTGAGCGAAGACATCCATCAGTAACCACCTTCCAGGGATTACAAAATCGGATTTTTTGCACCAGCCCAGAGAGTTGGTAACATCATTTTTTTACCAGCCCTCACCATAATTTACCAACCCTCACAAATTTTGTTTGTACAATCAATGTCATGTTTCACGCTTGCATTCTATGTTACCGGCCCTTCAAATAATTTGCCGGCATATGCCGGTGGGCCGGTGCTAATTTCGCTCCCCTGCGAAACTGTAGACACCGAATGACGTAGCTCTACATCTCTGCGCCTATCTCACGCTATACCATCTTGCTCTTCTTGCCCTGCCCAGTACCTGCCCGCTCAGCTGATCGCGTGTATCGACGGTGTTGCGTCGGTGAGACGATCACACCTGCGGGGCCAGCCCGGCGGCGCGCCCGACAACCGCACAAGACGACGGTGATCGATGACTCATCGCTTACGTTTCGCTGCGGGGTTTTTGCAAAGGGCGACACGAAGCTGCATGCGGTCACCATCGACGCCTTTCACAACGTGTGTATCCGCGCAGGAGCATTTATGCCTCACACACCACACGCAGACACGCACACGCGCGCACGCACACATACACACACACACACGCACGCACGCACGCACGCACGCACGCACACTGCACACCTTGACGTCATTACGCACCTTATAATGAGGAAAGGTACACCGGTGCAGGTAACAGATGCGCGCAATTCCAAATAAAATCTAAACCTACGCGACGACCACTACCGTCGTTATCTAACCCAGGGTGCGAAATTAACGGGAGTCCGAAGTCAAATACCCATATGCAGGTCTGGAGTCCGTGTGACTCCCTGAAAATAGTAACCAACTAGTTCGTTCCGGAGCACGGCCTTGTGGAATTACCGTATTTTTTTCAGCTAATTAAAAGAAAATTTGGCAGATGTGCAACTACATGAATATGCGCTATTGTTAATATTTTTAATTTTTAACCTCAGACTGCGGACTCCCTCATTTTGCCGCGTACTCCCTCTTTTTGAGGGTAAAGAACTCCCGTGTTCAAAAGTTAATTTCTACCCCTGCTAACCTAACTAAGATTCCGTCACTTGAGTCAAGTCTGTCTGCGAACTGGCGCCACGTATAAAGTACAGTCAGTCACTCACGTTTGCTGACCTAGAAAACATAATGAGATTGTCTATGTGCGTCTGCCGACAGCCAGACAGGTGAGTAATCAGGGAAACGATCCATTTATCTGGACCTCTCGGTCTGTAACAAAGTTAGCTGCCTCTAGTACCTGGTTTCTTATTCACGCTTGGCTATCTAGACTCTAGCTCGACGTCCTTGTAGACACGAGGAAATAATATAGAACCACTAAAAAAAATGATACAAAACGTTGACTCATTTGTGTGAAACGATTCAACAAAATTATTAGTAAACACGCTTGCATGCGCATGTCTTGCCATGTAAAATAGATACTAAGAACTCGAAACTATTTCTGTATCTATAAGCAGCCATTGAACTATTTTACCGTTTAGAGGTTTCAGCACAAATGCTTGTACTGTTAGAGCGAGCTGGGTCGCACATGTGTAACCAGCCATGTAAATATGTTAACAGCTTGCACAAACGTGCAATCACCAACTGCCTGGACAGTTGCCATAAAGAAATGTACGAAATATACACAAAGGGGCTGTAATCATGGAAAAATTGATGATTTTCAATTACTTTTGATTTTTATCTCTTTGGGTGCATACATTGTATGTCTAACTACATAATAATTATAATACTTTGGCGGTGACATACAGATGTGATTTTCCATGAAAAAAACCCATCGATATCTGTAATGCTATCATTCTGGATGCTGCCACGATAGACAAACGAAGAACCAGCGACGGCGACAGCTAACAGCCAGGCGAGATACCTGAAGATGAACAGCACACACACACACGCACGCACGCACGCACGCACACACACACACACCTAACACGTGTGCACTAATCCCCTGCGACGTCTGACACCGGCGTTGTTGCGCATACACAAATAGGCTGTGGACCGGCGTTTCCAGAGTTGGGGTGATACTCCATTAGGAGTGTTCCCAACTTTCATGTCATTAATGGTCATAATAACATATATATATATATATATATATATATATATATATATATATATAGTCATGGTCATATATTAGTTTGTGGTTTAAAGTCATTTAGGTTAGGGTTAGGGTTAGGGTTAGGGTTAGGGTTAGGATTATCAATCATTAATCATTAATCATTAATGATATCAAAGTTGGGAACACTCCTAATGGAGCGTTAGCCTAGAGTTGGACCGATTCCAGGATGGCAGCCATCACGAACGTCGCCGCGACGCGACCTTGATGGATACTGTATTGTGGCTCCCCCATAAAACAATGGAAGGCCGAACGAAGCGGCATTTACAGCCAGAGTTGGGAGCAGGGGTGTGTGTCTGTGCAGAGACGATGGTTGACAGCTCATAAACACACGGGCAGCGACTGCGAACGAGCAATTTTTCTCAGCTCTCAAGAAAAATCCAAGCGAGGTGAACTGCGCGCTGTATGCTGTATGCATTCTCCTCGGTCGTGCCAGACGGACGTCCTTTTGTTTGGGCCGCTGACGCCGCTCGTACGCCCCGTAGAAAACTGACTGAATCGCTGCTGGATTTTAAATGCGCGGAGGGGGGGGGGGAAGGTCTGAAAAGCTGCCGAACAAGGAATGATTTTCGCGTGGCGCAAGGGCGCATGTAACGTCCGGCCCGCGATCTGTATCGGTGGTGGCACCGAGACATACATAGTCAACAGTGCAGCGCAGGTCACTGCAAAATGTACCGGCCTATGTGTGGATGCGATTACGTATGCACGCGCGCGCGTACACGCAAGCAGACGCGTGCACGCACACACACGCAGACACGCGCACACGCACGAACAAATGTAAGGAATTCAACAAACGCAAACACAACGCACACCCGCGCACGCACACACACGCGCACGCAGGCACACACGCGCACACATACACGCACAACCATGCATCCCGTCACGTACATAAATACGCAGGCATGCAAGCACTCACGTACGCAGGCACCTGCAGTATGCATGATTTGTGAAAGGGGTTCATTTATAAACAGTATCTTATCGTACATCTCACCGTATAGGGTTAGCCATGAGAAAAATGATATGGTCTGTGGTATGTCGTCTGACTAGTTAGGGACGAACGACAGACACATAAATATGAACAATAAAAATGTGCGTTCCTGAGTGAGTGCGTGCGTGCGTGTGTACAGCAGTACATTAACACATTTTTTTTAACGTGTATTACGTACATATATGTTACGTACATACGCGTAAACTCTCCTCTTCTCCGACAGACACGCTCCGCCAAACATCATGCGAACCTTATTGGCAGCTTACTACAAACAGCTGGGACTCTACATTTCAGCACCTTACCTTTGTGCGCTTAGTAGCCACCCACGATAGGCAACCGAGGTGGTGCACGCGGATTACACGGGCCCAGGCAGCTCACTGGCAGCAAGAACAAGCCCGCACCTGCTACAGCATACACGCGGCGATTGACAACTTGTCGGCGGCCATATACAACTTATATACAACTTATATAACAACTTATATATATATATATATATATAATAACTTGTTGTTATATATAGTCAGTGGCCGCGTGTGTGCTGTAGCAGGTGCGGGCTTGTTCTTGCTGCCAGTGACCCAGCTGGGCGCCCTTATCAATGCACACTTAATTTTTACGAATTCGCTCTTGTTAACGTCGCCGCGTGCCGCAGAGAGAGAACGAAAAAGAGAAAGAGAGAGAAAGAGAGAGAGGGGGAGAGAGAGAAAGAGAAAGAGAGAGGGCGAAAGCGAGAAAGAGAGAGAGAGAGAAGAGAGAGAGAGAGAGAGAAAGAGGGAGAGAGAGAGAGAGAGAGAGAGAGAGAGAGAGA
>NW_014577233.1:380744-394341 GCF_000485595.1 Priapulus caudatus
AGAGAGAGAGAGAGAGAGAGAGAGAGAGAGAGAGAGAGAGAGAGAGAGAGTTTACGGCCACGAATTCTGCGGGCGGTGATGGCTGCGGCATAACCCGTAACCGTCGACAAAAGAACTTCCCCCTCCCGCGTACGCTGTTCACCGGTAATACGTACGTTCCCGTCCTCAACCTTGTAACGAGCGAGCCGACGTGTGCACCATGAAGAACTCCGCGTGTTCTATTCTGCATAGAGGCGCGCACATAGAGCGGCGTTCAGCGATACCACAGCCGCCGCTCTGCTGCCACGATGGGAGCGTGCCGCAGCACTAGCCCAAAAACGGATACTAGCTAGTAGCTAGTGCGACTATTGCACATACACGCGCCCGCACGCATACACGTACGCACACACGCGCACGCGCGCACAGACACGCATGCAATCACACGCGTGTATATAACATAACTATATGTAATTTTTACATGGCTGTTGATGCAGTTGCTTGCAATTGTTGCAGATCAACGTCACGTGCCATGAAATATTAATAAAAAAATTCCCACCGGAAATCAATGTTGCTTGATGAGCGGTGCTGCCACCTAGCATAAACACCGCTTCTTGCAACGGATGGCTGCAACGGTATATGGCAAAAGGTTTAAACCAGTATCCAAGGACATTATATCAGAGTTGGCAAAGCATAAAATTGTGAAAATAACCGAATGTAATTAAAATGAGTGTCAATGACACTATAGCTCACATTGGGTGTGATAGAAGAGGGAGATGATATTTAAAATTTGGTAAGTGTTTCATTTACGATGGACCGAAATGTGATTAAATGTCCTTATTCCCTGTTTTATACTAATAGAAATTTCACTGCTTTGTTTCAGGGTTAGTTTTGATGTAAAAATGTTTCAGATCTGAAAGCCTGAAATCTGGGCGAGAGATGGCACTACGCCTAAATGATCGCCATTTTGGTTTTTGATTATCGTGCAAATAAAAGCAATAAAATATTCCAGTCAAATAACTGTAACGAAGAATCTAAAACACAATATTACACGTAGGTATGATTAGGTAGCTAGGTAGGTAGGTATAGGTAGGTAGGTAAATTTAACAAAATCGAATGAATCTAGATGGCCATTTTCATTTTTGCCAAAAAGTGAGCGTGGCTCAAAGTAGGTCGACTGGGGTGCTCCAAAATAGGACGTTCAAATCTCTCCCATAAGAGTAACAACTGTATGCAATTTGAAACATGTGGGTCAAACGTTTCTTGAGGTATCGTTGACCGTAGCCAAATATTGACGGACAGACGGACAACACCCCATGGCAATAGCTCATCTTGACGATGTCAAGTCGAGCTAAAAACGATCAGTGATGATCGAGGGTTAGAGAATTTTTAAGGTTACGTTTGAGTTTATTTATTGAATTAATTTGGCTTAATATACATCATAAGCTAGTAGAGCTGATAGGGTCTATGTCCCCCAGGGTACTGCCGGAACGTACCCTGGTAACTATCTAGCTGATATGGTTAGGGTTAGTGTTAGGGTTAGGGTTAGGGTTAGAGTTAGGGTTAGAGTTAGGGTTTGGGAGTAGGCGTAGGCAACTCCCTAGACTCGTTAGTGGAGTAGGCGAGGTACGGTCCGGCATATTAGATAGTAGTATTTAGTACCAGGGTACGTTCCGGTATACCGGACCGTACCCAGGGTATGTTCCGGCAGTACCCTGGAGGACATAGACCCTATCAGTGCCAGTAGACTAGGACTAGTATGTTGGATTGTTTTTGTTTTTTGTTGTTTTGTTTTTGCCTGGTTGTTTGGGCAACGACGTTGTGGATAACATTAACAATCTTAAGCATTACCTCAAACAGTCAAGAACCCTCGTTTCTAATTACTTTTCTCATACAATTATAAAACAGCAAGCTAGACTGAAATGTTACAAGTTTTACACGAAACCCTGCCACTCTGTTCAGACAAACCGTTGCCACACCAAATGCTAAACAAATGGCAGTGACATCTATGGGCAGGAGCCGCAGGATATCAATTTTTTTAACACATTGTGTTTTTACTATCTGGACGTTTTACTAGATCTGGTATGTTGTCCGCATCCACCGATGTAAACATTTTTTTCACACATTGTGGCAGTTATCTGTGGAGAGAAACAGTGTTTATTTACATACACTGTCACTAGGTTCTGTTACTGTCCGTCAATTTTCTTTCTATAAATAATCGTACTGCTACACTATGGCTGCAGCCGATTATTTACAACAGCAATGTTACCAACGTTGGACAGGTGGAAATCGTGAATGGTACACAGAACTGGAGAATGTGGGAATATTGCATAAATATTTAGTTTGAAACTAAATTATAAAAAAATGCTGCCCTTCCCGTTGACGGTCGTAGTGCGTTCCATATATCGGAATATACCTAGGGGTACTATACGATATGTTGCTGCGTACCCTGCATTGTCCCACCGTACCCTGACTTTATATGGACGTATTTCCGATGTTGTAAAACTAAAATATAAAAGCTAGCTCTTCATTAAAAGAGAAAGAAAAATATAGTCAAACATAGCATACATTTTTATTGGATTGCGATGTTTTGAGGTTTCTTCTATGTGATGTGATAACTTGACAGTGTATGTATTACGACATCAGTTGGCTGAGTCAGGGTACGGTGGGACAATGCAGGGTACGCAGCGACATATCGTATAGTACCCCGAGGTACTTTCCGATATATCGAAACGTACCCAGGGTACCCTCCGATAGTAACATGGGGGACGTAGACCCTATGAGCGGTAGTAGTAGCATAATCGTATTCAGCAGAGCAAGATGGAGGTTGGAGAAGCATGGAGAGCATGTAATTTTCTAAATAAGAAAGGAGTGTAACTCACTCAAGTGTCTTTCCACTCTTTCTCGATATATCAATGTATGAGCGCATACATGTGTAGGTACTTCGCTGTAAAATGCACCAGTAAATTACATACATGAATGCATGATGCACTGCAAGTGCGCAAGCACGAGCACATGTACGTGTGCGTGCGTGTGCGAGCGTGCCTATATGTGCGCGTCTGTACATTCATTTATGTAATGTGTGCGTGGCTCAGCACATACACGTGTGTGCGTGTACACGTACTTACGTATCATATGTATGCATAAATTACGATATTTAGTCATATTTACTTGGTTATTGCATGATAAGATAATTTAGTGTCATGTTGATATCATTCACACTTTGTAGCAGTCCAAACTGCTAGCTGAGATCCCCCAATTAGAGAATAGTACAAGAGAGTAAGCATTTATAGCAGCTTCAAATGAGATATTTCCAAATGCATCCGGATAATTGGTATGGTATTCGAGCGTATCCGCTGCATCGTGAGGTCGTACAAATCGTTTCAGTTCACTGTGATTAATACACACACCTCTGTGAAATGATGAACAAAGGCAGTGCATGGTAACGACCCGAAAACATAACACACGATAATGACCCGATAGTTGGAATTACAAGGTACCAGAGTTGACTAGAGAACGGAAGCAAGCAAGCGAGAAAGAGAAAGAAGAGAGATGGCGAGAGAGAGAGAGAGAGAGAGAGAGAGAAGAGAGAGAGAGAGAGAGAGAGAGAGAGAGAGAGAGAGAGAGACGTAGAGAGAGAGAGAGAGAGAGAGAGAGAGAGAGAGAGAGAGAGAGAGAGAGTAAATTCGCAGCTACATAGCCGATGTGCAGAGAGCTGGACTTCAGACACTGACAGCAGACCACAATGATAAACAGCAATGCATGGCCTTCGATATATAATATATATCTATATATTACTACTGCAATGATGCCCAGTCCAGACACAAAGCAAACAAGGATGTAACATACGTGCCAGACGACACAAACCACAACCAATGATTTTATGATAGATTATAAATAATGTCTACTTCGGTAATCACGATCTTGGATTTTGGGCACGCCCCTTTTTATATACTGAAACAGCCTTGTCTTTATAATAATACTATGCGTCATACACACAAAAATGGATGCCAAATGTTGAGTGAGACAGGACACCAAGCATACACATCAGTGGCTGATCTACAGACGCAAAACCACATCGCCAGGTATATATTTGCACACTGCACTAATATTTTGGTACATTTGCACATTACACAGATTTTGTGGTCGACTGGATTGTGCAGTTGCCTGGTAAATATGTGGATCGCACAGTTATTTACTCCTTTTGTAAACTGCATAGCCGCTTGGTGCGTCCGCGCATATTACGGTTGTCTGGTACATCTGTTGATTGCACAGTTGTTCAAGTACCTTTGTGGATTGCACTGCTACCTGATACACGTACGTGTAGACTGTACGGTTGCTTGGTACATTTGTAGATTGCTCAGTTACAAAGCTTGTAGGTTGGCACGTAATACATAAACACGGATTTGTGCTGAGGTTTTTGGTCTTAAGAGAAAGAGATGAAAACTTGTCAACAATATCTTAGGTAGCAGGACTAAACTAAATTACATTAAATAATAAATATGCAACACGGTAATTTCCAACTAGACATAGGCAAGGCGTATACGGTACCTCACCTCTGCTCACACAGTATAGTAGATCATACAAGATTTTCCACTCTTGGAGACACCATAAACTGTTTGATAATATTTATATATACATGAATGTGTGTGCGATACACACGCATACACTTGTGGTAACCTGACTGATGTAGCTGCTCACCACATCATACTAAGGAGGTGCAGGATAAACGTGCTTGCACGCATTGAACCCATTTTAAATGTCAGCGGAGGCTGAACACAGGGATATCATATTATATAATTAATCTTTGTCACGGAGTAGCATATAGCTTCTCTGACACAACATTTAACACTTTACAAATAATTATTAATGTAACTATGTTGTATGCATATGTGAGGCTTCCAGGAAAACATGAGAAACGTTATCGTTTCAGAAGAAAACTGATTTACCTTATTGTGAGAACGCATTAGTTATACGACTATAGGGCAGACACAACCCACAGATAATTACGATATATATGCAGTATATTTTAACGTATGTACGTAGACTCAAAACTTATCTCACCCGAACAGCACTAGCCATCTGCACGCAGAAAAGCAAGAAAAATGCGTCTTTGTGTTTACCAAATGACATGTGTGCTTTAGGGCATGTGGGCATACATTCTTATCATAGACTCTTGACAGTGACATCTTATCAGTCTATACAGTAGCTAAGATATACTTATAACCCCTTACGATTCTGGAGCGTGCATATAACTAGGTGTGTACTCATGTTTACCTACATAGACGTTACCTGTTAGGCTGTTACATAACTGCTTTCAGCCCTATCCTCACAGATCGAAGTGATTTTAAAGTGTACTGAATTTAAATAAAGTGAAAGAACCATTCCCCTACACTCGGGAGACAGACTGGCAAGCATGTGCTAAGGGAAACACCCAGACACTCGACAGGACCGCTGGTTTGCTCAGCTCCTTACAGCTCCTTTATATTGTTATGTTACCTGAAAAAGTGACTCTCTGTTAGTGTTACTGAGAGGGTGTGCTTATATCAGTATTAATGCCTCCTCTTTCACCCACCTCTGTCATGTGCGGCAATCACACCACCCCTGCTTTACTCAGTGCTGGGAGGTGATTGAAAAGCAGTTCTAGCCAATCAGCATTGCAATAGGACATTCTAAAAACAATGCTTAGGGACTACACGCTGACAAGTCAGTATTTTGTCATGCACCACATACAACCTGGGTTCTAGATAGGCCATCCTAGCAACAATACCCACGGGTGGGGGTGTGGCTACATTGTTCAGCAGATAGGTCAATTTGAGTATCAGTCCGATTACTTCAGACACTGGGGAACACCCAGCTATAAGGAAATTTCACATTTTGGCAGCACATGCTCGGAAACCTCATTTCATAGTCAGTCATTTTCGGCAGCTACAAAGCAAAAGACTGCGACAGTGTAGTAACATAAGCAGTGCGTTCTTAGAAATTGTCATATATTCTTAATTTTTCCTTAAAATTCAAACGTGCCAGGTAGATGCCGTGTTATAGTAGAGGGAGTGCAAATGTAACCATGTAAATAAATTGCACAAACGTGAATGCTGGCGAGGTAAGCATTGTGAAGCTCAAAATGCAATTATCGTCTCAGTTAAACAGCATGCGTGTTAGTCAAGAAGACCCACAATGCATTGCCCTATGCCAAAATGTGAAATGAACTTAAATATATTCACACAGATCACATTTGAATGCAATTGAACATATAAAAAGAGTCGCTGATCACAAATTCGAACAATCCTTGCAGTCTCTATATCCATTCCATCTTCGCGTTGTTGGAGGGAGGTGAGTGAATTCCAGTCGAGTGGCTTCCGTGGTGTCTGCCACTCCTCCTTCCAGCAACCCTTCTAGTACTACCCCTGCACTTCCCTAACACGGACACACACACACAGACAAGCGAGGTGAAAACTTACCCCTTTCCACATCCAGCTTCCTAATCCAACACGAACCAATAGAGTGGCGAATCGATAATCTGAAACCTCAAGCACCATTCACGATATCATAGGGAGAGCAAGATAGATAGATAGAGAGAGAGAGGCACGCGGATAGAGAGAAGGTATCGATACGCGCGCACGACTTTACAGTCACTGGCGTCGGCACACACTTGTAGGCGCTCAGTCGCCGTGCGAGTATTTTGAGGAATTTCAGGCACGAACGAAAAGCATGAAACTTTCGCGAAGTTCCATAAATAGCGCAGGCGGCGGCAGTGCGCGGTCTCACCCAAATGTCTGGGCACGACAAAAATGGCTGCCGCTGCTAAGCTCGACCCCTCCGCAGACCGTGAGCAGCTGTTCTACGGCTGCCACACTCTGATTGGCCAAAAAAATGCATAATAATACAGTAACAGTATTTTCACGAGGCGCAATGCAGGATTCCCAGGCTGCCGAGTGGCACAGTCGAGCTAATGCCATGCACCAGTAACCACGGCCACAATGTCATCGGTTTACGGCTGGCTACGGGGAGAGATCATGCAGCCAAGCATTCAGTCAGGCAGACCGGCCAAAAAGTAGGGCATCACTAAGAGCGCGTGAAAAAACCAGCCGACCGGTTTCTTTCAAAGATAATGCTGTGCTGCCATCTGCACATAATTTATAAATCATTGTCGTACATTTTTCACTGCTGACAGATCTTGCCTGGTGTTTGCATACGTTTGAGCTAAAACCATTTAGCTCAGCCTTATAAAATTCGACGTATTTTTTAAATTTGTGTTCCAAATGTGTGTGTGTGAAGAGGTGGAAGTGGTAACGGGAAAGCTTATACATCCTCGTGTTTTTCAACAGCAACCCAGGGATGACTGGCTGTAAAGTGCATTATCGAATATTTGGGTGCAAGCCACTGCAACGCACGTTTCGCATTAGATGAGGTCATTATGACATCCCCATAAGCAACAAAGACAGTGATATGCACACACATGCACGCACGCACGCACGCACGCACGCACGCACGCACGCACGCATGCACGCACACACACACACACACACGCACACACACACACAAGTTATTCATACTACAGTCATTCCAATGAATCAGCCAACAATGATACTAATTTATATCTGATTTTTGTGGAAAATGTGAAATGCTACTGCTACAGATTGACTCACAGACACTACGTCACTGCATGAGGCCAAAATTTGACAACAGTGCTGTAAGTACAAGTGACGATAAGATAGTGAAGATTGAAAGAATGCAGCCCCTGAGAACGGTGTAGCTAATGAAATGTGTACATGTAATGTTTAAACAGAAGTATCTTAGGCAACCCATTTTTTAGAAAACCCGTGACATCAGCTGCAAACGAAATGCAGTTTATTGGACTTGTAGTGTATTTATATGAGTTTGCAAGCCTTCCCAGTCAGTTCTGCCAATCATTCCTCATGTCAGACACATGGCGCTATCACGTATCCCACGCAAGCAACACGAGAATTCCGAAGTGGCGAAAAACATCAATATTTGGATCGGCTTGCCAACATAAATAAGTCCTAGTGACAGAGCAGGGCAATGCTGATCCCGTGAGAGTATCGCCGGTCAAGCCAGTATCTTGGCCGGATGAGTGGTGCATGCAGTCACCCTGTGATCAGTGTATATGCCATGCATCTATACCACACAAACGTACACAGACCTGGTCGAGTATCCTCTCTCAACTTACACTCAACTATTACGAATTACTAACAGCTATCACGTGCTGTGTGGACAGACACCAGCCCAGAAGAATTCAAGTTCATATAATAACTAGAAACGAGCAGTTGTCGCCAACTACATGTATCCCCCGTGATCTAGTATGAATAAAATATCTCTGTAAGGACGTTGAAGGCAGGTAAAGTTAAATAAGTCACAAAGAAGGTTTGTTAGACAACTGGTCTGCCTCAGATGTGCAAGTATATGGAATCTGGTTACCCTAGGAGGCCGAAGAGGAAATGTAAGTCGCCGGTCAAGGTCAAACTAAGGTCAAGGGCAGTGGTGGTTTTGGTATGCGACAGACCTTCTCCCCAAGATGTGTAAGCATACCAAGTTTGGTCGTGCTAGGTCAATTAGGGGCTGAGTTAGAGAGCGGAAAGGAAATATGATCAAGGTCAAGGTAAAGGTGAAATGAAGGTCGCAGTGACCTGGTTTTGGTACTCTGCACACCTTCTCCCCAAGATGTGTAAGTATACCAAGTTTGGTAGCTCTAGGTGAATTAGGGGCCGAGTTACAGAGCGAAAGGGAAATATGATCAAGGTCAAGGTAAAGGTGAAATGAAGGTCGCAGTGACCTGGTTTTCGTACGCTGCTCACCTTCCGCGCATGCGCGGGGAAATGTCATCCCTCAGTCAGTATGTATGCGTGTGTTTGTGTGTGTGTGTGAGTGTGCGTGTGCCTTTATGTGTGTGCGTGGGTGGGTGGGGGTGGGGGGGGGGGTGTTCGAAACCCGATCTGGACGACGGGTAATATGGTATATATATATATACCAAAAAAAATTTTTTAAAATATGCCTCATTACACTGACAACAGGAAATATTGTTGGACTTACTTATCAATCTTGAGCATGCTTTTGCATGCTAAAATATGCATGTGCATGAAGGTGCCTAAATTTCATTTAATATTTCATTTCTTTAGTCTTTTGCAGTTTTTACCGATCTCGATCATCTTCAAACTTGGCATGAAGTGCGTTTGGTAAGGCGAAACGCAATCGTTTTTCGTGGTGGGGCGGAGTCTCGTTGCCATGGTAGACAACTTTTTGTGGAAATTATTGTTAGAACTCTGTATTGTGCTGTTTTTTACCGATTGTCATGGAATTTGCGCACACTGGTCCAAGTAATAAACATGTCTATATATATATTATATATATATATATATATGTATATAATCGGTTACCTGTGTGCCAAATTTCACGTGACACCCTCGAGTAAAAACTGCATTACAGGTTCTAAAACATTTCGACAAAAAATGTTGTTACCATGGAAACGATGACTTCGCCCACACCAAAAACGATTGGCGTCTTCGCTTTACGATAACGCACCTTCATGCGAAATTTGAAGTTGATCCGAGAAGAACTGCAGCCGGTAGAGCGCTCACAAGGAAATCTCTGCGGCGGCGGCGGCGCGACGAGGCCAAATCCATAGTATATCCCCCCGAACTTGTTCGGGTGATACAAATAGAAGCCAGATATCGAGATCCATTATGTTGCAAACATGTTACAACTGTCTGTTAAGATCAAGTCAATTGATGTTCACATACGTACATATGTGCACAGATGTATCTGTTGGATTTACTTAAGTTACTGCTTATTTCTTGTAAATTCTTTATGTGTTTATAGTTTAACCCTGTCCCATGTGTACCTCACAATGTATGCAGATACAATAATTCAACTTATAGAATATTATTATTGTCATATAAACATAATTATACAGTTTTATCTCCCCATGCCAGCCCACCCAAATAAAGTAGAACTTGAGACACATCCACCATCCACGTGACTATATTAAGAACTTAGCTTCTGTCAAATACCAAAACATTTCGGTCTATTGAAGTTCGTGCCTAAGCAGTAATGGTTTCTTAACCAACCACCATTCATTTACCTTCCATTGATAACTTCTTGTGGAAATCAGGAATTAATAATGACAAATTTTGTCATTATATATTAACTCCTGGTAGACATGTTTAGAAGGACAGCTAACACCGACTGCTTGTTGGAATAGTTAAAAGACTACAACACATGCGGCTTGTGGACCTTTATACTTAGAGCCAAGTTTAGATAGAAATAATTCTATAAGTTGGATTAATGGCATATGTGTGATATATATATACACATGATCAGGGTTTAGCTCAACGCATAAACACCCTCACAAAAATTTGTCATGCCTAAACAGTTACACGCCTTTAGGTTCGTACACCCGAGAGAAAAAAGTTTTTATTTTTTGAATATTTCCAGGGTTTAGAAAGTCCATTTTCCAAGACTATAAGCTTTAGGCCAAATAAAACCTTTGAACCTCATACCCTCCAACCAACAATACGTGAACAAACTCTTGCCTTGAGCAAGGTAATTTTATTGCCTCTCAGGCAGTAAACAGGGTCATACACATATTCAGTATATTAAACTTGTTATTATCATTTGTTAGATGTGGACACAATAGACATCCCACTCACTTTTTATGACCGAATATAACAGGCTATTTTCTAGGACCATTGAAGACCACATACTATTTTCCAGAACATTCTAAACCCGGAAAAAACGTAATTTTAAAATTCCAGGACTTTCTAGGTCTCTTAGGGATCGTACGAACCGTGTAAACATTTAAAACCGGTTGTGCACATGCATGCACGTTTCAAAAATAATTGTACCCAAAATTTGCAAGTCATGTGATGTACACTGATACATGCAGAGATATACAATCATATCATAACTAATTTGTTACAACTTCCCACAGAAACAGCACTGGAAATTAACCTACACAAGTATTCAAATGTAAATTTATGACAGCAGTCATAACATAATTGCATACTTGCACCATAACGACAGGCAGGATAAAAGAGTGGATGAGTAAGAGAACGAGAGAGAGAGAGAGAGAGAGAGAGAGAGAAAGAGAGATGAGATGAGAGAGAGAGCGACAGAGGAGGTAAGTGGGTGAGACAGAGCGAGGGGAAGAGACAGGAAGGGAAGACACCTAATTTGCAATTCTATCATGAACAGCTGATTAGTCAATGAAAGAAAGAGCCTTTCTATTAATGGTAACTTTAATTCATATATTACAAAAAACCAGGGTGCCAGAATGACATCATTTTGATCCCATATATTGTCTAGAGATACATTCCTTAGTTGTAAAAAATAAAAAAAGTTGCATTAATGCTATTTCACACTTTGCTGGCTAACTGTTTCACTATATAATTACTTTACATCAGACTGCTTGCAAAACAACCAATCTGAATTTTGAACTTTTGAGTGAATAAATAATGGGTTACATGCAGCTGACTTAATTATACAGATAAAATATATAATTCCCAATCTCTATGGATATACCCATCTGTTTTCTCCATCAACCTGCCTGCATAATATCCTAACCTGTATCTCTGTATCAGTGTCTGTTTTCCCATAGATCTGTTTGCCTGCTCAAAAATAGGTCTGAATATTTCCCCACCTGTCTGTCTGCATGGGCACCAACCTGTCTAAGTGTTGTCTCCCCCTACCTATATGTCCGTATGGCTCACCCTATCCTATATATGCACCTGCCTGTCTGTCACTCCTAATATAGCTGAGAGGGCCGGTATATGTCCCCCAAGGTACTATCGGAGAGTACCCTGGGTACGGTTCGATATATCGGAACGTACCCTGGTACTATCTAATATGCCGGACCGTACCTCGCCTACTCCACTAACAAGTCTAGGGAGTCGCCTACGCCTATACTCCCTAACCCTAAGTTACCATATCAGATAGTTACCAGGGTACGTTACGATATATTGAACCGTACCCAGGGTACCCTCCGATAGTACCCTGGGGGACATAGACCCTATGAGCCCTAGTATATAGCTAGCTAGGTACTTGGACATACCACATATATATAGGCACATGACATATGAATGAAGTATCACTGCATCTGTCCTGAATGCAGAGCACATTACTATAGGATCTATTCAGCTTTATGCTACAAATTTGGCTAACGCATGCTAGAACAAATAGTAGTGGAAATTTGTGTGAAATATTCACAATTCACAATTACTCTACTCGTATAACTTATATAATAAGATATGGCATGCCACATAATCCCCATATAGGCATAACCCTGTATTCTCTCATCACGTCATAACTATAACTATACACTATATAACTGTACTACCACTATAGCATTAATAATAAATAATACTGCTATAGGCCTATATATATATCCAATAAGTAAGAATAATGTTTCCACTAAGCGGAATTTTAAAATTAACCACAGTAACTTGTCAGTTGAGTTACAGGCTTACAGTACACTGTATTAGCAAATTGCTGCAATCCATGCGTGGCATAATGCCTTGCAGTGCACGTGACATTGAGTCTGACACAGAAATGATACCGCACAGGCACAGCCTTCCAAAAATCAAATGAAACCATTGATTTACTTGACGTAGTGGCAGCATGTCACCCTTTCCATTATCACAAAGTCCAAGAAAGCGGTCATGCAATCACACCATCTAAATTCGGCAGCAAAGTAACTGGTAATAGCAGCTAATAACGCTTTACCTTTTGACGCCTGCAAAAGAATCTTCAACTCTACCGTCGACTAGCTGCACGCCTTGTACACTGCAGCCTAGACGCAACGCAAATGTTTTTACGTAACAACGGGGCGCTTCGATCGCTCGTTGTCTTTACGGCTATTATTTCGTTGATGTTCGCGCCGGGTGTTCGCGAAGTCTGCATGGCCGTCTTTATAATTATTACCGTGTATGATAGGAATAGATATAGTTCACATCAACTTGCTACAGAGTCTGGGCTCTACATTATATATATAAATAAAACAAAGAAAAATAAGGGGTGGCGCCAGAGATTGCTCGCGCAGAATTGCTCGATAGGAACGGATAGGAACACCGTGGCGTATCCAGAAGTGAATTCTATTGGGTGGGGGGGGGATCATGCGAGCTCAAGGTCCGAAGCGCCCGAGGGGAGGGTGTCAGGCGAAAATACCCTTGCCCTGGGAATTAACCCGACGGTAGCTACGTCCCGGTGGGGTGCATGGGTGGAGGTGGGGGATTTGCTAAATTAAACCCGCATTGTTGCGAGTCGAGGCTAAAACCACGTCAAAAAGACGAGATGGTCCAAATGCAAAATTTGGCAATTGACGACGATACTTACTCAATACAAAAAACTCATTATGCACAATACAATATACAGTAAAAAACAAAATACAATACAACCCGATAGCTCATGATTTTTTAATTTGCACAATTTTCTTCAGTTTTGCATCAGCTTTTGCCGAGACCAAAAAAATACATATTAAATTATTGATCGTAATAACTTCGCCCCTACTGCACTAATACTACGCAATTAACGAATATGCACCAAATGTAACATAATACTTATTTATAACCATTTTAAACATGAAAAAGCCTTGGCAAACGCTATACGA
>NW_014577233.1:395479-402943 GCF_000485595.1 Priapulus caudatus
GCCCTACGTGCAAAGCCGAAAGACTTCTGCAATGGCCAGAACTGCTGAATTGACCGATTCTACGGCTTTACCCTATACCTGAAAGGCCTCGTGAAAAGTATTCTAATATAGGGCAGCGAGTTGTCCATAGATGGCGCCAGTGTGGCGCTGTTCGCGCTTCGCGCGTTTATCCGGCTGCAGTTTGTCCAGAAGTGAATTCTATTGGGTGGGGGGGGGATCATGCGAGCTCAAGGGTCCGAAGCGCCCGAGGGGGGAGGGTGTCAGGCGAAAATACCCTTGCCCTGGGAATTAACCCGACGGTAGCTACGTTCCCGGTGGGGGTGCATGGGGTGGAGGTGGGGGGATTTGCTAATTAAACCCGCATTGTTGCGAGTCGAGGCTAAAAACCACGTCAAAAGACGAGATGGTCCAATGCAAAATTTGGCAATTGACGACGATACTTACTCAATACAAAAAACTCATTATGCACCAATACAAATACAGTAAAAAACAAAATACAATACAACCCGATAGCTCATGATTTTTAAATTTGCACAATTTCTTCAGTTTTGCATCAGCTTTTGCCAAGACCAAAAAATACATATTAATATTATTGATCGTAATAACTTCGCCCCTACTGGCACCTAATACTACGCAATTAACGAAATGCACCAAAATGTAACATTAATACTTATTTATAACCCATTTTAACATGAAAAGCCTTGGCAAACGCTTATACGAGTTATAGCACGTATTCCATGAAATGGTTACTGCCTCCTCCAAAAGAAATAGATTAGAAACAAAACGGCCAGACTCAAGCTCTATTCACATTGCCATCCACAGCTGCACATTTGTAAATGGCAACTCGAATAGCAACTCTTCAACATTGACCTTCACAAATTCGATACCAACATCCACATTAGTCCACATATAGATAAAATATTTGACTTTAGATTTATACCCGTTATTGCGCGACCCACAAAAATCACTGAATCAACTCCCACGGTAATAGACTACATTCATATCTAAATGACATCGTATAGAACTCCAAGAATTTTGATTGTCAATATCACAGATTATTTTCCCATATTCGTATGCATCCAATACTTCACCTTTTGTTACTTCTATTATCATACTGCTAAAGAATTCTGTATCAAACAGGCAGGGTTATGTATGTAGCAGTGTTACTGTACCATGTCTCGGTTTTTGTGTTATACTGTTTTGTATTGTCTTAAATTGTAGTGTTGTTTTGAGGAGTAATGAAATGTTGTACTGAATTTTACTCAGGAATGAATAAGAACGTTTTAGATTCACTCGTTATGATATTACATCATCGAACATGATTGCGTTATATTTTATATTATTGTACTGCAATGCATGCAATGCATGGCATTTTATTATATTGAATAGAACTATTGTATTGTGTGGTGTTTTATTGTATGGTATCGAATAAACTGCGCTGTGTATAAGAAAGCTCTCAAAACAGAGCTCTCCAACAAACCTCCAACGAAAACGCGGCCTTCCAATGTGGCTGTGGAAGGAAAATATCCAGCAGGATTGGGCGGTTTGCTCACCAACGTTATTGCAACAACCGCCCCTGACCCAATTTAACCAAGACACCAATGTCATCCTCGACACCTAGGGACAGCATAAGAAGAAAAAAGAAGATATAATGTATTATATGTATATTGTATTGTATTGTATCATATTGTACCGCATTGTATCGTATCGTAACGCGTTATACGGTATCGTATTGTACTTTACGTCTCTAGTAGGGTACTTCATGCACGAGGTATCGCAAAGGTATCACCATTACCAGCCTATCTGGCTTTCACAAGAGCTGATCAAAAAGACAGGTTTGACCGAAAAGGCAATCGCGGCTGTTAGCCGGCAGCCACCGCAACCAGATTGTTTAGTCAACTGCATATATTAGCAAAAGCAAAAAAAGTGTTTGTGTGTTCAAATAGTTAAATAGTTCATGTGATCTTGATAATTGCCACTGCAAACAGATTGTGGCTGAACAGAATTTCCTAGTTACCACAAGCAGAATATAGCCCAAAAGAATATATATTAGCCACCACAAACCAATTGTGCGCCGGTTAGACGTGTTTCATGTGTAAAAATACCAACACACCCCAATACTATATGTTCAACATGTACAACATGGACTAAATAACGTTATTTCACTAACAGGGTATATATATCAGGAGGGTATAATAGGGGGGGGGATCCCTATTATACACTCCTGAATATATGTATTGAAGGCGCACTCAAATCTCCGTGCTAACTAAATAAGCGCTCGCTCTAACTAAATATAAGTGAATTCCATATGCATTTAACAGTTGTGGGTACCTAAGCTAAATTTTAAAAACGACTGTGAACATGTGATATTCCATGCATAATATATTTAAAACGTGTTTATTGAAATACTGGCGATTGCGATTGTTTACTCATAATATTAATGAATGACTCAAATTTTTCGATTTGTTCATTTACAACGCTGAGTGGTGCTGCCATCTATTGGCAAACATATTGCAACAATTCACGATTTCTGCCACCAAGAACCGCAAAATTCACGGATTTTTGCTTTGAGAAAAATCCACAGCAGCTCCTCCGTTTACCAGTGAATCAATTTGTCCCATATCTAATTTCTTAACCGAACCGATTTATTTCTTAACAATGTGTTATATCTTTACCTTACAGCAGAAGATATAAAGCCGCATGTCATATAATATGCACATAATATAACAAAATTGTCAGATATTTTTAGACACTTCCTGATTCTTACTTATTAGTGGTATATTTTGCGGAATTATTTTACCCGTGGAACGTTTATTTAAAATAAAAACAATAAAAATCATACTTGTTGTTTGTGAGCATTAAAAGACGCAGATGTCTTAAAGATAAACGCTATAGAAGTAGGTGAGCCTTTTCCGTTTTTTCGGTAGTTTAGTAAGCAATTGTCGAGTGTTTAATGTCGATGTGTTAAAGTGAAACGAAAACGCTTACCCGAGAGAGGACCGGGTGCTCTTTACAGCTGCACGGAATAGCAAGACGGAGGGACGTCCAGGGGCGTAGCCAGTATGTAGCACTGTAGGCCCGGGCCTACACTTTTTTGGCCAAGTTATCTTCTTTTTTTTAAACACCCATAATTCAAATCCATTAGCTTGCTGGACGAGTTTAAGAGTCTAGGCAGGAAAAACTATTGAAATGAACGTAACAAGAATATGGCTAAATTAGGTGACCTATTCTTCTGTCATCTAGGCTGTCATTTCTATCGCGTGCCGTTTCATTCAACACTCTACCCGCCGAAAAAGACTAGGATCCGATCTTGTCAGTTTTTTAACATTTTAACTCGTTCGTAACACTATTTTAACTCGTTTGTGTTTTTTGGGTTTAAAAGTGATATTGAATTAGGTGTCTCAAGTTAGCAAGAGGTCAGGGAACCAGAATGAACACTCGGGAAGGGCCGTTTCCGGCCATCTGGGGGGGTTTGTAAAACCAAAAATTTTCTTGTACGCTCCGCGCCAACCGATGGTGGCGCTCCGCTCAGATAGTCGTGCCTACAACTTTGAAAATCCTGGCTACGCCCCTGACGTCCGTCTACAAATTAAACAATGACAATAGCCCGTACGTAGTGCGTAGCAGTAGGTACTTAGCACAGTTATAAGAAATACATAGATAGCTGTGACCCAGACTATAATACGAGCACCATGTCAGCCGGTGACCACGCTAGTGCGGCGAGGGTGTACCGTTGTTACTTAATTTATTATATAATTTATCTATTGCGTTATTGCCCATTTTAATATTGGTTGATTCTATTGTGGCTGAGAAATTTTAATTGACATATTTTGTAATAAGTGCATTAGCGTATATTGGTAGCGTACAGATATTGTAACAGTAACTTGTGAATAATGTAGTCGCATGAGAATAATATAGTGAGGTCACGTAAGAATGATATTGTAAACATTTGTAAAACACATGTTACACAAAACTTAAAACACAAATTTTGTACATAATGTAAAACAAAAAATTTATTCGTCTTTGATTATTTTACTCTAAATTATTTCATTCAAATATCTTTAGTGTAACTTAAACGCTACAATATAGTGACGTCACGAAAGAATAGCAACGCACAAATATCATGCTTTCCACCGTCATGTTACTTTGGAATGGTGAATACTAACTCGAGGAACCACATAGGATGTTTTAATCTCAGTTGTGCGCAGGTTTACAACTTTTGGAAACAACATCAGCGCAACGCGCGCAATGACGCATAAAGCAGAAAACCCTGTCCACAGCGTTGTTACACAATAGACTTGACAACTGGTAACTCGACATGACATGTGCGAACACCATATATATGTGATGTACACATACCCCATCGCAAGAGAAGAGTAACATGATAACTCTGACGGCATGTCAAAAAAGCAACGATAATAATTCACTCTGGCCGATACTTTTTCCACAGCAGTAGAGTACAACGAAGACACACGACAATCCACACCGGTGACACCGCGTACGCTAAATAAATGCAGTGATCACTATTCTCTGTGAGGTAAAAATACGTTGCAACTCACACCGGGGCGCTACCGTATGAACGGTATCTATATACTGAGAAGTTCTTTGTACAAGTTCACTTGATTAAAACGTATGAAAACTCACACTACAGAAAACCGGCGTAACTGCAGCTTGTGTGATGCAACCTTTTCTAAGGAGTGTGTATTCAAGAAAAATACGTCACATTAGAGAGAAAATATATGTGTGCGATGAGTGTGGTAGAACTTTTCTGTCCGCGGGATTTCTAGTCACATAAGATGATAAAAGCCCACACGGGGAAAATTGTGGAAATCTCTTGTGCATGCTCTCTCTATCTAGTGCATATTCTCTCTCTCGTGCATGCGCTCTCTTTCTCAGGCATGCGCTCTCTCGCACGTTCTTTTTCTCTCTCACCGTCTTTAATATCAAAATACATAACTTATTTGCTTAATATATACATATTTATTGTTATTAAATAACTCTTCCAACATAAATACACTAAGCCATAATATACACTAGTGTGCATATTTTTATTCTGCTTATCGTTTTAAAATAGTACTTTAATACTCACAAGCACGCACGCATTCTCTCAGTCATACTCTTAAATACAGTCAACCTCGCTTAATTCGTATCAGACGGGACCACGGCATTTTCTACGAATTACGTAATCAACGAATTACACTTAATTCGTATTTTCCACGATTCAAAGATTAAGTTTTCAAATTCGTTGATATTATCCTACTTGTACCAATATTTACTCCTAACTTGTACTAGAGTGTCAGTGTAATCATTTTTTCATGTGAAAGATATACTGTAGGTATATGATATCAAATTCTGAACTTAACTGTTATTGTTATGGATTATTATTCCTTCGTCATATCTGGTTTGTTTCATCCTAATTGTGGCAAAAATTGTATACCCACGCACGCACACTTTCTGTATGTAGTAGTATTTGTATGCAAATGTACCAATATCCATAACTTGTTACGTCATCAATTAATCAATCAATCAATCAATCAATCTGCGTTCGTGCCGTTTTATTGAACATAACCACGACCAGGTCGTGTCAATTATTTCAGGATCCTGCATCCTATCATCATTTATTTATTGCAACAACATTACATCATATTTATAATCATATTACAAACTATTTCTGCATACTCAGGTTTGGCAATGTATATGAAGAGTATATAATAACGTATGGCAACAACTAAACGGTAACAATACACTATAATGCTATAATTATAAATTTAACGGTAACTATAAACTATACCGCTATAATTACAAGCTGAACGGTACATAATAGCATACTGGCTAAAACGTGTGCACAATCTTGCATCCTACAACACACAACAGCAATCGACAGTAAGTTCTACCTTGGCCTCTTCTTCGTTCAGCTGCGCATCTCATTCTTCTACCCTCATATTGTAGTTTCTTGGCTTCTTATGTCGGTTGCCATCGCGATTACTATACTACACTACATGGTATTCTGTCTAACCATGAGTGTGTGCGACTGTGTGCGTGCGTGCTACTCCGTGTGTCTGCCTGCGTGTGTTATGTAATGTGGTAGTGTAGCGCAGACGTTATAAATTACCAGAAGCCGAAACGTAGTCACTCGTTTATTACACATTTAACAGGAATATTCGTTGACGTCCTTCAGCATTTACCTTGTGCTGCGTCCGCCAGTATTTACGATATTTCTCCGTACGATGGCGTTGCGAGATCATTCCTGGTAGAGTTCCTGGCAGAGCCGTATACGGGGGTATTTCCCAGTATAACACTGGGAAATCATTTCCCATAGGCGGCCATATTTACGGAAAGATTCCCATAAATCATCAGAAGTTTTTTTGAAACGCAAGTGACACCATATATGTTATTAACTCAAAGATTCTTCCATAATTTTTTTGTAAACAAGCTTTTGCCGGCACGCACTCGAAATGGCACCTTTGCAGTGTAGCCACTTTGTAATGTCATTTTACGCGAAAAAGTAGGCTTCCTTCGAAAATTCCCTGGCCGCCCCAGCAACGCACCCCGGACGAGCCGCTTACACTGTCGGATTCAGCAGCGATTCTAGTTTCTGAAATTAACAAATGAGAAAATAACAAATTCAAGCGCATGCATACACTAAAAAACGATATCATTCTTGACCTGTCCCATCGCTGATTTCCCACCGTAATACCTATATAGAGATACGGTTCTGATTCTTGGACAAAATACACCTGCAGTGAACAAACTTACATAATGATCGTATACATGCTGCTACATTTGGCAACGTTTTTTTGCCTTCGCTTACACTAATCATAGATATATACAACATATGTGTTGTATATGTCTATGCACTAATAAATAGGTTTTTTAGACGCACTAGTAAGTAAGGCTTTTCTGCAGAAACTTGCACGTAGTCACAATACTAATACAGAATCCTATGGCATGCCAAACAGCGCAATACTAGTTTGAAAATTCAACACAACACCAAATTGCCAGTTCGTGTCTATTTGAATACACTGCGCGCTCGCCAAGCGGTGTTCGTAGTTTGCGCGCTCACTATTCAAACCTGTTTACAAATGAAACGTGTGTGTGTTTGTGCGTGCATGCGTGCGTGCGTGTGCGTGTGCCTGTGTGGGTGCGTGCGTACCTACTGTCTCAGCCATTGGTGATGATGGGTTGTATCTTCATGATGACTATGTGTAAAATCATACATGCAAAAAAGAAATGTCTGCAGTAAACAAGCTTATATTACGGTTTATGACTACAATGTTTAAAAAAAATTGCGCAATTGTGCGCAAACTATAAATAATGCTGCAATTGTCATGAATGAGAAACTATAACCTAATAGTAGTATCAAGATTCTAGATGGGCTATAATATACGCTTAGGATCAACACGAGAGAGATAGAGAGTGTAAAAGAAAGCGAGAGAGAGAGAGAGAGAGAGAGAGAGAGAGAGA
>NW_014577233.1:403647-405014 GCF_000485595.1 Priapulus caudatus
TAAATATATAATATCTTACTTAGGGGAAAGCTAGGAGTTAGGCTATTCGGAGTAGTTATGGAATCGGACGTGGATATCCATCCTCCGTGTGTAAAGGTTTAACGTGGATATAAAGCATCATCTACGTCGAAAATTTCGCATCTACATTGCTGATCTCTCTACATCGACAATGACTCCATCTACACCTCTACTCCTTCTACATCTACAGCTCGGCTAAAAAAACACACCATATCATGGTTGCGAGATCGAGTTTGTTGTGGTACTCGAAATGGTTGCTATAAGGCATCGCGAGAAGCTTTGTTACTGCTACGGTGGCAGCCAGCTTGTCCCTAGCAACGCGCACCTCTTGCCTATTTCCGAGCCTCTCACCATGGGAAAAAAATGTGCTTGCAATGTCTGCAAAAAGAACTGCTCGTCTGGCTGCATATATTGTCAGGTAACATATTTAATAGTTACAGATAGCTGGAGTGATTCTCTCCTTCCTGTGTGAGCTAATGCCTGTCATATTGTTTGCTGATATCGCGACGGAAATTGTTTCACATCATTTCATCACCAGGCCCTAGTGATAGTAGCAGTTGGCATTGGCATTTTTCCATTTGGTATTCCAAGTAAACATTACCAGGGTGCATTGAGTTTACAACTAACTTAAATTTGCTATTTTTATCCTACCTTCTTACAGATAACTAACTGTTCGCTGATTTTAGAATTTATTCGGGGGATATTCATTATACAGTTGTAAATGTATAAACATGAAGATAATCTACTACTTAATTGTCATGTAGACGTGCCGCACCTGGACCCACTTCGAGTGTCAGGAGATAGAGAAAGCGATTACATATGCAAGGCATGCCACACAAACTACGATGGATCATTTGACTACCTAATGGGATTGGAGCGCCTTAAACAGGTAAGTTTATAGAGTTTTAATTTAATATCCCACGATGAGGTTTATCACACTGAACTTAATTTTAAACACATTGCAGTTATTGCAGTAATGACGTAACGAGTCAGCGCTCCCAGCTGCGACCGGAAACAACATACTAGCTCACTAAACGTGGGACGGCCGATGGCAGCTGTATATCGATGACAGCTGTAGAGTTTACACACACACACACACGCGCGCGCGCGCACACACACACAAACATGTACGCACGTACGAACGCACGCACACACACACACAAAAAAAGAAAAAAAGGCACGCACGCACACACGCACGCATGCACGCAAACACACGCACGCGCACACAAACATGCACGCACGCACGTACGCACGCAACAACGCACATACATACACACACACACACACACAAACACTTACACACACACACACACACACACACACACACACACACACACACACACACACAC
>NW_014577233.1:405837-408574 GCF_000485595.1 Priapulus caudatus
CGTGTGTGTGTGCGTGCGCCTTTGCGTGTGCGCGCGCCGTGTGCATATGCGTGTGCGTGCGCGTGTGTGTGTGCGTGCGCCTTTGCGTGTGCACGCGCATGTGCATACGGCGCGCGCGTGTGTGTGTGTGTGTGTGCGCGCGTGTGCGCGCCGTGTGCCTATGCGGCGTTGTGTTGCTGTTAGCAACACGAGGACGCGATAACCACATCACACGTAAGCCGCGGGACTCAACCACAGACACATGTTTGGTTGCTATTGGTAACCGAAGTTAGGCAGTAGGCCTACAGGCAAGGCAAGAGTGTCACAGTGAGTGATTGAATACAAGTGGAAAGATGGCAAATTGGAAAGATAAAGATTTTGACGAAGGTAGGATCAATATGATGAAATATTGGCTAATAGTAATATAGTCTAGATAGCCTTATACTATAGTAATAGAAGTCTATAACTGCTAACTAGCCCGACAAGTCTGTGCGACTATATAAGTGTCTATACAAAGTGATTAGCAAGACCGTTTCTTGGAGGTAGGTGCTAACGTAACCCTGTGTGAACAGCGTAAGGCCCGAAAAAATGGTTGTGTTGCTGTAACAGGCCTACCTCAAGGGTACCCTATCCTGTATTTGGGTTACATTATTGTATTTAGTGTTAGAGCAGCACAACAATTTTTTTCTCTGTATATTAGCCTTGCACAATGTCAAGGCTAATATAAATTATATGTTTTAATCACTGACACTGCAAAACTTCATGTTTTGCAGCTTGGAAAAAATGCAAAGAGAAAGGAAAGGCAACAGTAAAAGCAGCAAGAGATGCAAAACTTCAATCAGTTGCCAGTGGCAGTGGCCAAATGAAACAAAAAGTGAGTTGCATTACACAGTAAAACTCGCATAGGCCTAAGTCGTCATCGCCTAATTCGTCAATTCGCATAAGTCGTCGTGGAAGTCAAATTGCCGATTTTCTCTCATAACAAATCCATTGGAATAACCCCGCCTAATTAAGCCTCCCCCGCTTTAAGGCGCCATTTATATGTCGTCATTATGTGCAAGTCGTCGCCCTCAGACAGTTCCCATGTAATACAAACAACAGTATAAATATTAATCCTCGTAATCGTTAGTTATGTAATGTGACATATAGGTTTTATTTAAAAAACGTTTTTCCCTTGTTTTCGAAAGGCATTCATCACCATCCAGAAGATGCAGTTTATAGAGCAGCGAGCAAGATACGCTGCAGTGGGTGTGAGAGAGCTGGTATGCATTTATACTAAAGGCAGCAAATAATACCAAGCCTGGTTTTTATAAGCTTAAAATCAAACAAATATAACATTATAACAACAAACTGATAGCACCTGCTTAAGATCGACTACAGTTCCTACAGGGCCGTAGCTAGGAATTAATGTATGGGGGGGGGGCAAGATGAATGAGCGCCAGAGGCGCTCGCTTCTAGGGGGGTCTGGTGGCATGCCCCCCATAAAATTGTGAAATATAGCTCTGAAATGCCATTTCCAGCCATTTCAGGTAGGTTACATACCTAAAAACACACAAACATGCACGCACGCACGTACGCACGCAACAACACACACACACACACACACACACACACACACACACACACACACACACACACACACACACACACACACACACACATACACACATACACAAACACAATTACACCCCAATTGAACGCGCTGCATACAAATACAGACGAAATTAATTTACTATAATTTATTATTACAATTAAACGTGTAAAATTTATGGTATACAACAGATTATCTCTCGAATAGTCGAGCAGGGTACGCACTCATGACTTTTTGAGCGGAATACTCGCTTTACTGGATTTGGGCACTCCAAGTGGCCATCTATTGAACCGGTAAACACAAGGGGTGAATAGATAAACGCTTTGAGTATTTGATAGAGTTGAACATTTCTCTACTCGCCAGTGCGCCTGAATAAGGCTGCATGTACACATGCGGCCACCAGCCCCCTCCCTAATAAAGGTCGGCCGCGACTACCTATGTGTATCTCTAGCGTTAGGATGCATCATTTTTTTTCTTTCAGGCTGCAAAGCAAGGAATGACGAAGCTCACGTGTATTGCAGAGAGGGAATGGCTACTTCTGAAGGAAAAGAAAGTTGTCTTTGAACTGCCAATCGACTTCGCACACTGTGAAAACGACCCTGTATCTGAGGCAATTATCGCAGACTACCATACAACAGTATTGACGCCGCTTGCATGTACTGGGGGTTACAGCCCTATAGACCGAAAGTCCGATAAACCGAAGACCCGATAGACCAAAGGTTTATTCGAATACGCAGTGGCTACACGTCCGAAATCGGTCGCCTAGCCTCCAGGCTACGCATCCGGATATCCACTGATGCCGTATTCGAACGTGAATATGCCGCACATCCACCGATGCCACTATAAACCCTAACCCTGATCCTAACCCTAACTCTAACCCTAACCCTTTGCAATATTCGGTCTATCGGACCTTCGGTCTATCAGACCTTCGGTCTATCGGACCTTCGGTCTATAGGGATGACCCCGTACTGGGGATGGCGATTGTTTATGTAATGTTTTTTTCGATTCTGCTGAAGGGTGAAGAGTCGATGTCTGTAGTATGGTGGCCGAGATGGCTACGGATATTTTTATTACAAATTCATTTTCATTTCAAATTCATTTTCATTCCAAATTCATTTTCATTTTCATTTTCATTTTCATTTTCATTTTCATTTTCATTTTCATTTT
>NW_014577233.1:411113-427421 GCF_000485595.1 Priapulus caudatus
TGAACAAGTTGTCTTAGTTCTACCATTCTAACCATTACTTGTTCCATGAATTGTTACATTACATTAATTGTTACCACTCTAACATTTCCATTTTTATGCATATTATCAAGAGTAAAATAATAACTTATAAGTGGATTATTATCTTACTCTTGGTATTTTATAGTAGGCCCCAATTATCACTGCGTGATGCGTGGTGGAGGTCACTGCTTTGTTGTCTCCCCCTTTGATTTGCCAGTGAGCTTTTATACTGTTCAGCTTAAAGTTATGTTCAGATTCTTCTCAAGCCTTTATATATTTTATTAGATTCCATTTGACGAAAATCTCACCATAAAAAATGTGAAAAGGGCTATTTCAAGGCATTACGGGAGAACTTCCAAGCATATTCATTTGGTTGGAGGCCCACATGGACCGGTGTATTTCGACGATGCACACATACAAAAAAAGTCCATATTTTTTGCACATGTGGATGAAAAAAGGTATAACGAAATTCAATGCCTTTTCTGTGTTCTGTGTTCAAGTGTTCTTTTCTGTGTAAAGTAATTCATTGCAACTACTTTTAGTAATTATAATTTAAGATGATACCAAATAACAAAGCTTGGTTAATTATTATGTAAGGCATAGACTTGCTATTATTTTATTCAAGCAAAAACAAATTAGCAATGGTCCTAATTCGTTTCTAATTGTTATAGCTCTTTGTTAATGAGATACCCTGATCATAACTGTAAAGCTATCTTAATTAAGTTCTATCACAAATCTTTTACAGAAAATCACAATCAGAGCCAGAGGAGGAAAAGGGAGACGAATATGACTCTCTTCCCGAGCTAGAAACGAGCGCTAAAATTCCTAAAACTCGAAGTAAGTTCATTATAAACGTTGCAAAACTAACACTTATTATGATAATTTCTAAAATTATTAACTGAATTCTTTACTGCATGTAGAATAGCTTTTTTTTCCTGAAGAGATCATGAAGCAATTTTAAATGATGCAACACTTTACATTGTGCATGGACTAGATCAGTGGTTCTTAACTTTTTTAGAGGCGCCGAACCCTAACGAAACCCACTGCTCACTCGCCGAACCCCTCAAATTTGACAAAAACAAATCAATT
Source organism: Priapulus caudatus (assembly GCF_000485595.1). Lineage (NCBI taxonomy): Eukaryota > Metazoa > Priapulida > Priapulimorpha > Priapulimorphida > Priapulidae > Priapulus > Priapulus caudatus. Next base: position 412,221 of record NW_014577233.1, read on the forward strand.
TCAATCAATTTTAATTAATCCAAAAATAACACATATTGCATCAACATTCAAGACTATATTTGGAAAGCGTGCAAAGAATGAAAAAAAAGTATAGCAAATTATAGCAAAATTTTAATGCGTTTCGGAGGACCTCCGCCAAACCCCTGAGACTGACTCATCGAACCCCTGGGGTTTGGTCGAACCCAGGTTAAGAACCACTGGACTAGATATTACATAGTCAAGAGCTATATGTCTCTAACCTTGTAACTGTATTTTTGCAACGCACAAGTTAAGAACCGCGTTGAAATTAAATTTTGGAAGCTTCCTATATCTGAATACCACTGTTTTAAATGAAAGTAATATGTTTCTAAAATTAAACGCTTTTGATGCCATTTAAGTTACACAGGCTAAAAAGTTGCAAAATGTTTGTTACAGTTGGCTTCACACAGTTTCTGAAGGCAGGCCGCGCGATACCAACACCACACGTACATGGTATGCTTATGTATTTATAATTTACTACACATTGACTACGTATAACAAAAATCTGCGGATCGATCACTGCTGGTTACTTTATAAACAAGACTTAAAATCGGTTGTTGATACACTTTCGGATAACTCACGGGCCGCAGGTTTAGCCAACACTGTTGACAACAACTGTCCTGACTATGATGCGAATGCCCCGCGAGCTGAGCAAACAATTGTGTAACCCATACGTTATGACGCTAGTTTGCACCGGGCAAAATGGGGCGTCATTGGTGGATGTTGCTATGAAAGCGAAACACCCATGTTCCTTCCATTTCTGCCACAGGTGTATTCGTTTGGCTTGAGCAAATACATTTGCTTTCTACTACAGCTTATGTACAGCTGTGATGGGGCTAACGAGCTTGCTGCCTACGCAGGTTATAATGGCATTAAGCACGCGTGCGGGAATGCGCGGTGCAGGCACATGCACTTGGAACGTTTCACAGAATATAATAAATTGTATGCTGTCTGTAGAGTACATAAACAACATTGATACTTCGGTAGTAAATACAATTTTTATTTCTTAACTATTACTGTATTCTGTGAAACGGTCAAAGTGCCTGTGGGTGCAGGCATTTGTGTTACACCCGCTTCGACGGATTTATTTTGAAAATTTCAACAAGCTGGTACGGATGATTTTCAATTGGACACTTTTTAGTAACAGCAGTGATATTGGATAAACTAACATGCGTTTGGGAGGCCCGCGCTCAGGAGAGAGATATATATATCCACCCAGTCCCCCTCACCCTGTTCCGCCCTGCCTCCCTTCACCCTGGGCACGCTCCGCACTCGTCATCCACTCCGTCCTCGCCACGCCAGCGCCTCACCGGCCTGCCTTTTAGCCGACTGATATCAATGGCTCCCTGGCTTCCCAGATTGGCTGCCGCGACGCTAGCGGCTCCGCAGATTCGCTCCCCTTCGCTGCGCATTCCGCCCGAGCCTGCCTAGCGCACCTGACACCGTCCCTCTTTCCCTTGCCTCCGACAGATCGCTCTCGCCTGCCCTGACCCTTTGCCGTACCACCCTCGCCCCTCCTTCCCCCCTGGGACTGTCAACCTTCCACCGGCCCTTGCGACGCCGGTACTCCGAACCCATATAGCAACTACACAAACACGGCGGTTTCCTCGCCCTTATATACACCCCCGGCATTATCGGGGGTTTCCCCTCGGCGCCGCGCTCCCCTGGCCTATCTCAGAGGGAAGTAAGGTTATGACTATTTCTAATATTCAAATTACAAGTGAGGCAAAGGGGCCAGAAGGGTGGGAGGAGAAAGGGCACCAGGGTGTGTGTTATAGCTTTAGTACGATACTGTGCCAATTTGCGTAATGAGAGATGATAGACTAGTTACGGCAGCTTTAGAGGGAGTAAGTGAACTGAACATGTCTCGAACCGAAATGCTATTTCAAGTCTATACTTTGGTAACGGTCCATTGAGATTGGCTGAGCGTATATGCCGTTTGGGAGGCAAGTCTGCAAAAAGGCACCGGCGCGCAGACGGATGGCGAGTGGAGGTGCAGCCTTCTCCGCAGCCAAAGGTTGGCAACTTGGGGCGGAGAAAAGAATATGAATCTGAGCATTTCCGAAAGCCTAGGCGTAAATGCCACGCGTATGTGAAGAATGCCGCGAACAATAAACTGGCTTGAGCAGCCGCGGCGACAGAAAGCTGGCACGTGTTAAGTTTTAGAGGTGAACACATGATTCTCCAAGTGGAAACGAGGGTGAGTGTGTGTGGAGTGTGTGTGAAGGAGAATTGTGAAGGGTAGGCGAGTAGTGAGAAGCGAGAAAAAATGGTTCATAAAGTGTTTCAAAGAAACATGTACACTGAAGTTAATAAGTATATAGAAGGTATATAATTAATGTATTGACGTGATGTGAGGGGGAAATTTTAGGAATCACCACAAGTCTCGGTAACATTTTGTATCGGCGAGTTGATCTAATGAATGTCACTGTAGTTTTAGACAATGAGCAATTAAGGAAATTGTTTCCAGATCACTTGTCATTGTACGTTTGCTGTTTGACACCATTCATAATTTTACTACTGGCAAACTTATTGGGACCGTGTTGTTGATAATATTCATTGCAGATAGTGGATAATGATGGCATCCATGCCAGAAAAGCCATGGCACAAGCAGTGGACAGAATCATGACCACTAACGATGCAGTAGAGGATTTGTGCAAGAGGGTAAGATTTCACAGCAATATAAACAATTTGATGCAAGTCAAGAATCCTCTTTAAATAAATCATCTATTCTGTCACAGCTGTCACTTTCAATGGCTTGTGCTGCGATAGATAATATACAGCTATATAAGAATTTTAAATTACAAAAGATCCTTACATTTTTTTGTCTTTAATTATCTCCTGAATTAAATGATCGAGGACCATTTGTTGGGGATGATGAAATAAAGCCGTGCAGTGAGAAACTTTTCCAATCTTCAACAATTGCTTTTTTATTGGCACGAAATTTACTTTATATGTTGTAGCTGTGTGTGAATACTATTTCACTTGTGTGACGGTGTGCCGGTAACACCACGTATAAAGGTTCCCCCCCCCCCACTCGTTGCGATTCTCAGATTTATATCACAAGGGAGTGTAGCTGAGAATTGTCGCAGTGGACGCGGACCGGCCGCAATCCGCCACACTTGTAAAGAAAAACCCACATTTTTGCCAGTTGCTATAATCTACGACTTCTAATTGCAGACTGTACAAGGACAAACCATGGCAAGAAGTCTCTGTCAGCAGTTTTGTGAGAGTGTTGACGATTGTTTGGAGTTTGGCGATGTCCCAAAGTAAGATTGGTGCTGAAACACCGATCCGTATGCAATTTAGTGAAACCTCAGTTGTAATCAACTATTTGTTAAGTTTAATATATTCCCATTTACTTTTGTAACACTGCGATACACACTATAGTTAATCATACTCGTGTAGTTGGGCGCAAAAAGTGCTGTGTTCTTGACTCAAGTGCAGATACTTTTAATTGTTTTATTACAATTAAATGTTTTGTTTTATTATTTTTTTACAGAGTGATCCCGGTATGCTTTGTAAAAATAATAGGAAGTGATCCTGCACCTTTCGGAACTTTGGAAGAATTTATGCCAGGACCATTCATAAAATAGATAGGAATAACCATTTGTCTCTGACGCATTGGACGCGGGACAATGCTAACAAATTCACAACGAGAGTGAGGCCATTTGTATTGACCTGCGCGCCATCTAACGAGCAATTAAATAAGCCTGCTCTATCTCCCCCAAGTCTTTGGGTTACAAACGAAGACTGAAAAAAAAAAGAAAATATCCTTCGAATCAGTTGCCTGATTTCACCATTATAAGAGTCCCGCTACAATAACAATTGAGTCCTTCCGGCACGTCGGCAGACGGAAAAGGGATCTCGGAGGCTCGGGGCGCTACGGCGTTCTGAGTCCGGGGGAGGGCGAGAGTTCAACAGGGGCAACCCAAACATTCACCTGCTGTCAAAGGGTGCGATGACCCCTGGGCTACACTCGCCTACTGAGGGGTGCAGCAGGAAGTAGTCAGGTTGGAACAGCAGGTGTGACACGGGGGCCATCCGCCGAAGGCCTGAGTTTAATTAAGAACTGGGTGGCGAAGGGGCAGATCGAGGCACTAGACGTGCGGTTCAGGACGGCAGACGGAGGGGTCGGCCTGGTAACCGCCGGTGGGGCGGTGATGGAGCCAAATGGCGGCAGCGTGGCAGCTTGTCTCCAGGCTGTCACTGGGCATTGAAGAACCGTAATAGTTGTCGGAGGCAATTGTAGGTTCACTGCCGCGGCTGCCCCGATTGGCGTGACACGGTCGGGTGAGTAGCGAAGGTCCCTCACTCCAGTGTTTCCGAAGGCGTATGTCTCTGTGGCAGCCACAAGTAATCGAACGCCGCGATATGAAGAATTTCTGAGTTCCGGCCATGTAACTCGAACCCGAGGCCGGACACATTCATGAAGCGTGACGTGCAACTATAACTGAGAAGGTCCAACATTGTCTAACGCTCACAATGACGTGCAAACGGCCAGCGCAGTGTGTGTCCCATCGTGTGGACAGGTGGGGGCCGGAGATTGTCATGGTTGCTGGAACGGCTAATGTGGTTGGCCCAGACTAGCAGGCCGGGACGGAGGGCGAAGGTGCAGTCGCTTGGTGTGACTCTGCCCACCTTTCGAGGAAGGAGGCTTCATGGTGATCCTCGTTCAGCCTGAGGCGAAGTGCTTCCTCTCCATCGCTCGGTCATGGTTTGCAGCCGCTAGGCGGTAGTGTGGGGAGCTAGAGTGCGAAGGTATATTCGGAGCCGCGATGCTGGCCAGGTCATAAATCTGAGTGGGGATGAACGACGATGTCCTTTCTTATAAGGGGTCGAAGAAGGGCAGAGAAGAAGTATGCAACATGTGGCTGAGAGAGCGGAGCGATCCGTAGCGTGACTGTATAAGCATAAACACGAGCGGTGACGGAGGTCGAGGGGAGACCGATTAGATTTGCCGTATGAGCAACGGACTGCGACGCGGTTCGGCAGGAGCGCGGCTGCGGTGTGCCAGCTCACAGGCACGACGTGGACGCGGTGCTTAGCTAGTGATATCATTCACGCCTGTCACTGGTCTCACTCTCTACTTCCGGATGCTCTGCATGTTGGAAAATGCGTGAGAGAGGGCCGACACCTGAGCTGAGTACTGTGGTGGGCAGGCGCCCGACGGACTCCCAATTCTGCAGGAAGTGTCTGTGGCTGCGCGCGGGAGTAGTGAGCAAGTGACACTCCGGTCCAGCGTCACTCGCTCGCTTCATCTGGGAAATATGCCGAATGTCACAAAGATAGCGCCGGAGGCAAGTTATCAGGCCTTGGCACCGCTGGGCGCAATACCGATGTGCCTGTTCCCACTTAACTGCCCAATTGACAATAGACAGATCGACCCCACAACCAGGTAGTTTAAACCCCTTTAATGGAAAAGGGTTCAGCAGGCAGACCGTACACTGAAGGGGTAGGCTGGGGCGTGCCGGGCTGGTGTCAGGGTGTGTGCGGTGCTGGGAGCTGGTGATGCGGCAGATCACTGTTGCATGTCACTGCACCTAAGCAACANTATTAAACCATACTTCTTCACGCAGATGGTGGTCTAGCGTCAGGGTACTATACCAGGCATGCTCAATCAAAGGTGGATGAACTACAGAGCGATCGTTGTTTGGCGTCTGCACAGCACTGGGTGACGCGGTATCAGAGACGGGTCAGAGCGAGCTGAAAACTGCGCGCCTGCTCATCTGCCATCGACACCTCAGGCCCACCGTTGGTCGTGCTGGCGGCACACTCGCCTCCAGTGATGCAGCTTGTTGCACTTCCTGCAAGTCTACCGTAAGCAGGACAGGTATTTTTTCTCACATGAGGTGGGTCTCTCTTACCGTGACCCTCTCTACCACAGTACGAGCATACTTCTGACTGACTGTATCACTGTCATGTCGTTTGGCCCCCTCTCTAACCATGGCTGAAGATCTTTTGCTCTCTGATACAGGCTGCGTGCAGCAGCTGCACCCTGTGACTGCAAAAGTCTGTTGGCCGATCCGCTTGCCTGCCTCTTTGGCCTCCACGAACTTGAAGACCTCCTCGAGAGTCATGTCGCTGGTTCGGATCTCACGGCAGATCGAGTTGAATCTCGCTGTCAGCAGACCCCTAGCTAACACATCCCGGAGAACCTCATTGGTGTAATTCACTCCATTCTGGCAGTTCTGGCACGTCAGTGCAAATTTGCAGACACTCGCTTGTCCAGTAATACGAGCGCCGAATGCGCGTCTGGCTCGTCATGATCTTGAGTCATGTTGTGCATGTGAACCGAGCAACCATCGTGTTCTCCTCTCTACTCCCAAGTTTTTTCATTGCTCCAGTACTGCTCCTCTGACTTATTCGTCAGACTGGCACCAGCTGATCTCGTCAGGTCCCTGCGAAGACCCTCGTCACAACACTCCAGCAGTTGGACTACTTTTTCCTGGCCAGTAACCTTAGTTGCGGAGACATAGTCTGTCCATCTGGTCGTGAAGTAAGTCCATTCTTCGCTCGACCCGCCAGAGGACAGTGTAGGTCTCTTCACCTTTTCGACCTTAGCGGGGGCGACTTGCGGTTGGGTGTGTTCAGCTGACGAATGTATCTGCAGTAACTGTACCACGATTGCAGGATCAACGTCCGCAGTCTTGTACTCGCAGCCAGCAACTGGACAGTTCACGGCAGGCATGATGGGGAACACTTATGTGGACGGTTCGATGTTAGCTGTAGATCACGAATTTGTTAGCATAGATAGGAATAACCATTTGTCTCTGACGCATTGGACGCGGGACAATGCTAACAAATTCACAACGAGAGTGAGGCCATTTGTATTGACCTGCGCGCCATCTAACGAGCAATTAAATAAGCCTGCTCTATAAAACATGTCACAAACTTCCTGGATACTCTACCACGACTGGGAACATCGCCAACAAGTGACAAGATGCAAGCCCTAATGCATTATACTTACATATACTTTGGTGAAGGAAGAGCCATGCTCACCGACTTGCAAGGTAGTGTATACTTAAAATTCCCATTCTCAATTTCGTAACTCATAGGTTTTTGTAGCTTACACGATAGTAGTGGTGTCTGTCGTCTGCCAGCATGGCAGCAGAAATTTAAATGGCTACACTTAGAATAACGGAATCATGTGCATATAGTTTCTAGGTCAGTCCGTATATACTTGCCAAAAATTCAGGGTCACTGGCTGGTTACATGTTCTATTTGGGACATTTACATGAAATCATATTTTGAAATCATCGTCTTTTTCTTAGAATTTTTGATTTCGTAATTTGATAGATTTTTTTTTTGGGTGTGTTTGTGCATAATAACAATAGCGCATCACATGGTTTTACATACAAGAAATTAGTATGCCAAGAGTTGTAACTTTTTTATTTATTTAATAGGATGTGGAATGAATATAACGGACCCGGAAATAGCTACCTGGATCGTACACGCAGAGTGCGACGATGGAACCGACATGTATGTTTTACTAATTGTAAACATTTTAGTTTTTTCTGCAAACATTATCCCAATAAAATATAATTACTATTTTATGTTGTACCATTTTGCTCTTAACTTCACCAAACTAACGTTATTTGTTTTTTTTTATCATTTTACAGGTTGTATGGCGTTGGAAATGCGAACAGAGAAGCAATTAAAAATTTTGCTGAAAAACATAGTTGCAGCAAGTACTGCAGACTTGCAGGTCTGACAGGTATATTTCCAAATGCATGCTATTCATGAATAATTATATCACAGGTGATAAGGTGTAAAACGTCTTCTGTATGTTTTGCATACGACTCGAAACCTCTGGGTTAAAAACATGCGTTCCATTATTTCCCAAGCAATACATTAAATTAAGTGTTGATGGATGCAAACTATAATTTTATGTGCGCAACGACAAAGCTGTTTGAAAATGATACAGATTGCCGTAAACAGTCATGGCACATGGGGCGTTTTATTACACAAATGTATTTTGTATTTTTCCCAGAAATAGTTCCTGTGGAGTTCGGAAATCTGGGCGAAAATACTGGCTGCACAAGTCCTGGAGGGAGGCCGACACTAACCTTAACCTAAATATTGAGATTGGCACGTACATGAGTAAATAATGTGCTTATACAGCAAATCAGTTTCAACTTCAGTTCAAACATTTCAGAACCAGTTCAGAAAACAACAAGATCAACAATCGATCAAACAAACAGTTCAGAACCAGCAAAACAGTTCAGTCATCAAATTACAAAATCACTGCTAGGTCATCTCGTGTACCAAAGTTTCGTTTCAGTAAGATATATGCAGCTCGTGCAGTAGAGTGGTCCAGCTGCATACCATGCTCTGTGAAAAGGTCTTCACTCTCTTGTCTGAACCATGCTGGAACAAAATCTCTCACTGGCTGAGCAAATGCTTTCCCTTGCAAATACCTCAACTCTTCTGGAACTGTTGGCAGCCCACATTGTTGTGCACCTACAAAAAAGGCACTTTAGGTAAACAATTAGTCTACCAATTGAAGAAAAAAAAACATCACAAAGCTGTTGCTGGCTGGCTTTTGTGTAGTTTATCTTGTTATTATTGGGAAAACTGACAATAACGATAGCTCACGGATTGACTGTCTCTGCCAATAACGAGGCAATACAGTTTTGTATACAGCTAGTTCTAATTGCAGGGTTTACATGGTTTATGTAAATACTTACTTTGTGAGTGTGAGTAGTTTTGTATTTTTATATTTTAAGTGTTTTTCTAATGGCTCAATAGTTCTTTGTTTTACTGCTAAATAAAGGGTAATTGCGAATGGGGCAAAAATTATTTTTTTAGACATGGGCGTTTGTAAACTTGTTACATTAGTCAGTACAGTGTGAATTTCTCTTTCATTTAATAGTTCTTTTACCAATTTAATGCTAGCTCGCTATTATAAACCTGTTTATCATCAACATCGTAAAAATATGTTATGGTGAAAAAAATGTAATGTTACTAACCGTATGCCTCAGGAAACTTGAAAAGCAGGTCAGGTATGCCAGATGGGCGATCGGTGCCAACTTGCAACCGAATACGATGGCTGTTCCACCAATTTCTAAATTTATTTAGTTCGCCTTGGATTACTGGTATGTAAACCAATGCAAGGCAGGCCCTTCAAACATGTTGGTAAGTTTTAACTATTAAATAAGTTACAAAAATAACGTTTTATATAAATTAGAATGTAGTGTTTAAATTTAAAAAAGTATAAACACAGTGTTTTATGTAACACACTATTTACCTTTCTGCATTGTTGCTCGGATTGTATAGCCCATCATTTTTTAAACCCTGAAAAACAATCATTTTGCAGTATGTGAAACAAGATGTTTTTTACATACATTTCAATAACTAAATGTCATAGCTTGACATTGTTAACCACAATAAAAATTTTGCTGAAGGAACTATTGGAAGCTGCATGAAGTGTACTCGTGAATACAACGCATATGTATTGGCATGTACAACGACTGTATAGCTTATCAAACCACAGAAACCTACATGCATTTCTGTTTAAGACTTCAATATGTATATATGGTTTTTAATATTTGTATATAGGAGAAAACTTATTTTTTGAATATTTATGAATATGTTATCATATGCTTATCATTTTCTAATTATGCATTTTAGCACACATTTACAGGCCTCACCTTCACTTCATCGCGAAAATACTGGCCGCTGCGTTCTCTGTAATCACGCCACCATCTTTCAATTGGCTAAAGAATATTGAACAGAAACATATCACACATCATTTATGTTTTTATGGATATCAGTCTACTCCTGTTTGGAGGGTGCATATTTCGTGCAACATATGAAACGTTTACTATTCTTACGTTTTTCTGCAAAATACATAACTTCAATACTCGGAATGCTGTGTATTAGTGTAACCCATTTCTTGCAGTTCAGTAATGTTCTGTGTGAGTGTAAGCCATTTCTTGCTATTCACTAACGTTCTGTGTATTTCCATAAAATTGTTCAAATCCGTATACCTGATTAGTTGTTGATGACCCTGTAATGTGAGCTTTTTCTCCTGCCAAACCGTCTCTGTGGTTACGCCTCAAAAAACGCTGCATCTGGGAAAGAAGGCTGTTTTCATTACCAGGGTCAGACCTGGTTCGAATCGGAATCACTGAAAAATGTAGGAAAAACTAAACATTACTTAAAAATAGGATTAGGTGAAGATGATAATATATCTTTGCAATATGGTGGTGTAGTGCATGAGTAAACTTTATTAAAAAGAAACTCACAATGAAACTCTTCCAGGTATTCCAACATCCATCTAGCTACATGGTTTGGGTTGCTGTTTGATGGTGTAACTTTCAGCCAAAGTACACGCCGAGAAAAAGAATCAATTGCTGCATGTATGCCAAGTGGGTATTCTTGTTTCCTAAATCCCATCAGCTTGTCATGTTGGTCAACATTTATTAACCAGTTAGGGCCCTGTAATAACATTTTTTTAAGTGTTATTGATAAGCTCTACAAATGCAAACTGCAATGGAACAACAATTGCTGCAGACCTCAGTGCTCTCCGAGGTCAGATATGAGCTAAAAATACAATTTGCAGAGAAGAGTATATTACGTATTGCAGAGTACGTTATGTTATAAAATTGTTTTATTAGTTTGTAAAGGAGTTCACATGTATTATATTTTTACAACAGTTTCATCTCACTTTTGAATAAAATTGGCGCCTTTCTCCTAGTCTTCGGTTTGTTATTGATCCTCTTGCAATCAATCCTTCAGGATCTAAGTTTTGCATTGCTGCATAAACATCATCTCTGAAATGGCAAGATCACGGCAAGTAGTTAATGTCCAAAATGAAAAGGCCACCATCAAGAAAATTACATATGCACAAGTATGACATTGTCTGGGATGTTGACCCTATCATAATAAGCATTTTACAGACCTTTTGTTAACCTTTTGTTAAGTTGACCTAAGGCACTTTTGTTACATTAAAACAATAGGACTAGATATAAACCACTGTCGCAGTTATGGTTTATAACTATAGTCACACAACCAATGCTGTATTTTAATTTGGCTGCAATACAAAGCATTAGGCATTATCTGTAGAACCTATATATCGTGGCACGAGAAAATTGAGAAGATATGCTATGATGTTCATGTTATTATCGGATATTAATTTCATCATACATTTACATAAAACGTGTTTCGTTATGAACTTTAATTGGGTAGAAAAAGATATATGAGGGACCCCAAAGTAAAATAGTGTATAATGGTACTTACCCTTATAATAGTACTTAAACATATGAAATTACTCTGCAAACATATAATAGCGAACACACTAGAGGTGCTTAAAGCTTTTTTGAATAAAGTTTGAAGAGTAATTTTTATCAGTATGATCAGTTTTGATTGAAAACAGTATGAATTAAAGGGTTTCAGAATTATTCATGTCTTCATAATTATGTTTTCAGAGTAGTTTCATATTTTTGAATAATACGTGACGCACACACGTCACACACACGCGCTCACGCACACACGCCGCACACACGCGCTCACGCACACACGTCAAACACACACGCGCTTACGCACACACGTCGCGCACACGCGTTCACGCACACACGTCACACACATGCGCTCACGCACACACGCACACACGTCGCGCACACGCGCTCACGCACACACGATAAAAAAAATCGTGAGCCCCCTTAGGTCTTTGTGTAACAAGTCGTGTGCTGGTTAGCAACACGAAGGACGCGATAACCACATCAAACGTGGAGCTCTAGACTGGTCCCTTTACCGCCCAGCACCACTCAGAAGCTCGCTATGTCTAACGGCACGACCGCACGAGAGCAGTGGGCCGCGAACACGCGCTAACGTCAGCTCAAGACGTTTCATGGACTACGTACCACCATCTAACAATTCAGAAATGGCATACCATTACGCAGAGTAAGTACACATTAAGCATTCTAGAACGTAATAATCGTTTAATATCAACATTACCCGTAGCCCATGGGCGCAAATAGACTTTCCTACCGGACAATACGGCGGCACCTGGCTCCGAACCCCCTACTGCCTGGCACTGCGCCCGCTAGCTCCAAGAAACGGTCTTGCTAGGGTTAGAATAGCTCTAGTATCTATACTATAGCCCGCGTACAGTTGCGCTGGCAGCTGCAACTGTACGCGGCTATAGTTACTAGAGCTAGGGTTAGAATTGTGCTATAGTGACGTTAGTCACACAGGCCTGGTCGGGTTTATGCGCCCGCCGCGTGTACTGGCTACTCCCGCCAGCTGTTTACTCCCCCACCCTGGCGCCGCATACGCTGACACACCGTACTACGTCTAAATTATATACCATGGTTTTAATTAGGTGGAAAGAAGATTGATGAACTTCAAGAACGTCTTAAATCTTGTTAGAATCAACAATGTCACGCAGTGAAATTCTACTCTTCTGGAGTGATGAGTTTCCACAGTATAACTGGAGGTATTGAGACATATTTTTTGGCAGTTCATATAGCCTACTAAGTACCATACTCTACTACTAGTACTAATAGTAGTACTAGTAGTACAAATAAAATAATTTTGGGTCACCATGCAGAAGCCGCATGCATGACCATAGAGTTAAACTTGCAAAAATTATAGTTTCAGCTGAGATCAACTGATTTAGGTTTACTTATTGCACACACCATTTTGTTACAGTTAAAAATGCCCAATGATATATGATTTAAAATCATGAACTTCCAAATTTCAGTATTCATTCTTTTGAAAACAAGAATAGGTACTGGAAGCTGACAAAACACAGCAAGGAGGTTGGTGTTGCAGAGTTATGGCAGCAGTTCAGGTGTGTTAAATGTATTTTATAATATGACGTTTCTAAGTTTCTGTATTCTCGTGCATTGTAGCCATGAAAATAAGGTTAGTTTTTGGCATGCTTGTAAGATCGATGTACTAAATTCATTATCACAAACCACTTGCTTATATGTAATGAACTGATTATGTATTTGACCCTAACTTTAAATGTTATAATCTACGCCATAGTAAATTCTTTCACCTATGAACCATGCAGTATGACTGACATCATTGACTTAAGAGGCATGCTAAATGAAGTAAATTAAAGACGTGACAATTGTAATTAAACCAAAAATAGTGTTTAGAAAAAGGATGATCTAAACTGAAATGTGGAAAGAAAAAGAAGAATTTGTTTAAAGGTTTTTTGGTTTCACAGAATGAATGAATGGTCCAGGAAGACTGTTGGGTTACAGGGCAATGTGGCAAGTTATTCGGGATCGCTACCATCTTCGAATTACTAGGTAAATATATAATAGTGAATGACATGCTCTTTTCCAAATTTTCAATACTTTTTAACTTATTAGCATACGAAATATGTATATAGAGTTATAGACGCTGGTGTAGAGTGTGGTATTGATATCAGGCAGCGGCGTAGCCAGTGGGGGCAATGGGGGCGGTCGTCCCCCCCTAAGATTTCGAAGGCGAAAAAAATGGAAAATAAAGTTTAATACAAAAAAAATAATAATTTGCTTCACTGAAATCAAGACAAATTCAATTGTAATAGTGCGATTCAGTTGAACAGTTCAGTTCGGCCGGTCTCCCTTACGTAAGTGAGGTCAGGCGCGCCGGAAGCAATTTTGGATTGGGGGGGGGGCAAATGTAGTATAGACGCTTTGCCACTTCAAAAGCATGCCGATTTAGAAACAACCTTGCGGCTTACAAATCCTCGATGTCGGCTGTCTGTCGCTTACCGCCATATGTGGCTCATTCCCACCGTCTGCACATAGAGCGATGAGCCTGGTGAACGCGGCGCAGTCGCGATGCCGACGCATGTGCGCCATTTCGTGGCCGCTACCCGACACGCCCATGCGATCGCTGCCGCAGCCAACCGCGCCGCCAGCGGGGACGCCGTCGTCGCGTCGCGATCGCCGTCGACCCCGCAGGGATTGGCGTCGACCGTCCGTCACCGTCGGCAGGACAGCTGGCCGCCGCTCGGCGCGCCCGGTCGGCCCCTGCAGGCCGTCGCCGGGGTTCCACGGCGCCCTCGACACCGCCTCCACCGACGAGCTCCACGCCCAGCTATCTGATCGGTGGGACAACGGGAACTGGGAGGACGACGGCAACGTGGAGGTCGAAGAGAACTGGAACCTTCCTGGCGACGACCGGCCGCCTATATTCGTCCCCGAGGCTGAGTGGCTTCGGATGTTTCCCTATATGTTCCCCGAGGGGCTTCCGGCAGAATAATTTCTTCCGGGCATTGTTTTTTTTTGGGGGGGGGGTGTTTTATCGCGTTTCTAAAATTTTGTTACCTTTTTTTACCGGCGTGTTTGCTACATGTCGATAAGCACGAGCGTCGTCTGCGCGCCCGCGAGTTATTGTTTTTGTCTTTACGGTTATCGTAAGATATTTTGTACGGGTATTGTCCGCGGGTATTTCTTTTTTTTTGTCGCGCATTCGTGTCGCGTGTCGCGTCCTTTTCGTCACGCATCCACCACCTCGGCGCCAGCCTCCTTTACGTAACGTTGCACCATCACTACTTTATTTTCGGCGTTCTGTGATGCTGCAACCGTGCCTCGCCACTATGTGTAGTATAGACGCTTCACCATGTCAAAAGCATGCCAATTTAGAAACAACCTTGCGACTTACAAATTCCTCGATGTTCGGCGATCATAAAAACAGCAATTTCCGAGGTATAGGGCCTTAATGGAACCTATACCGGTCGTAGGATTTTATGGCCGCCGTCGGTGAATGGGACGCGCGACAGCTAGCGACACACGGGTCTCCCTTTTCTACCACGTAGGTCATCTTTCGCGCGCCTCCTACGTTTTCCGATATCTGGTATATGTGCTTTCCTGAGCCTATTCTCCAGAACCTTACCTCGCGAGTGATTTCGCGACGCATCTGCATACGAAGCGTAATCTTTTACGTTATACGCGATACCGCGCGCGGAGAGGCGACATACGAGTCGCCACTCTCTCAATAACCTGTATTGCGGACTCGGGCGTGGCACGCGGCGCGTACAGCTACCATATTGCACGCGAGTAGATATTTTGTTAGTGTTTATAGTCTAATCTAATACACGCACGTAGAGTGAATCTCACAATTCTGTGTTCTTGTTATTCATCGACGCTACCACTACCAGTCAGCTACCCTTAAGGGAAACTCTATCTCCATAAGGCCGAACCGTGAACCTGGGAGCACGCGACCGCCCTTGCC